>NC_080381.1:90767785-91003152 GCF_014773155.1 Arachis stenosperma | reverse complement strand
CGAACCATCACCCCCTCTCCACTCCTATATAAACCCATCTTCACCTATTCATTCTCACACATCCTAAACACTACTTCTCCCCCTTGGCCGAACCACAAAGCTATCTCCATCTCCTCTATTTTTTCTTCTACTCTTCTTTCTTCTTTTGCTCGAGGATGAACAAAACTTCTAAGTTTAGTGTGGTAAAAGCATTGCTTTTTGTTTTTCCATAACCATTTATGGTACCTAAGGCCGGAGAAACCTCTAGAAAGAGGAAAGGGAAGGCAAAAGCTTCCACCTCCGAGTCATGGGAGATGGAGAGATTTATCTCAAGGGTGCATCAAGACCACTTCTATGAAGTTGTGGCCATGAAGAAGGTGATCCCCGAGGTCCCTTTCAAACTCAAAAAGAGTGAATATCCGGAGATCCGACATGAGATTCGAAGAAGAGGTTAGGAAGTTCTTACCAACCCCATTCAACAAGTCGAAATCTTAATGGTTCAAGAGTTCTATGCCAATGCATGGATCACCAAGAATCATCATCAAAGTGTGAACCCGGACCCAAAGAATTGGCTTACAATGGTTCGGGGGAAATACTTAGATTTTAGTCCAGAAAATGTAAGGTTGGCATTCAACTTGCCCATGATGCAAGGAGATGAACACCCTTACACTAGAAGGGTCAACTTTGATCAAAGGTTGGACCAATTCCTCATAGACATTTGTGAAGAGGGCGCTCAATGGAAGAGAGATTCAAGAGGGAAGCCGGTTCAACTGAGAAGGCATGGGCTAGGGGATGGTTGGAGTTTATCCAACGCTCAATCATTCCCACTAGCAACCGGTCCGAAGTTACTATAGACCGGGCTATCATGATTCATAGCATCATGATTGGAGAGGAAGTAGAAGTTCATGAGGTCATATCCCAAGAACTTTATAAGGTGGCGGACAAGTCCTCTACCTTGGCAAGGTTAGCCTTCCCTCATCTTATTTGTCACCTCTGTTATTTGGTTGGAGTTGACATAGAGGGAGACATCCTCATTGATGAGGACAAGCCCATCACTAAGAAAAGGATGGAGCAAACAAGAGATCCCACTCATCATGAAATCCCTGAGATGCCTCAAGGGATGCACTTTCCTCCACAAAACTATTGGGAGCAAATCAACACCTCCCTAGGAGAATTGAGTTACAACATGGGACAACTAAGGGTGGAGCACCAAGAACATTCCATCCTCCTCCATGAAATTAGAGAAGATTAAAGAATCATGAGAGAGGAGCTCAAGCACTCCATAAGATCTTCAAGAGGAAGAACAAGCCGCCATCACTAAGGTGGACCCGTTCTTTAATTTCCTTGTTCTTTATTTTCTTGTTTTTCGAATTTTCATGCTTATGTTTATCTATGTTTGTGTCTTATGATCATTAGTGTCTTAGTGTCTATGCCTTAAAGTTATGAATGTCCTATGAATCCATCACCTTTCTTAAATAAATAAAAATGTTCTTAATTGAAAAAGAGAAGAATTGCATGAATTCTGAATTTTATAATAGATTAATTATTTTGATGTGGTGGCAATACCTTTGTTTTCTGAATGTATGCTTAAACAGTGCATATGTCTTTTGAATTTTTTGTTCATGAATGTTGGCTCTTGAAAGAATGGTGAAAAAGGAGACATGTTACTGAGGATCTGAAAAATCATAAAAATGATTCTTGAAGCAAGAAAAAGCAGTGAATATTCAAAAAAAAGAGAGAGAGAGAAAAGAGAAAACAAAAAAAAAAGAAAAAAATAATGAAGTTGTGATCCAAGGCAAAAAGAGTGTGCTTAAGAACCCTGGACACCTAAGCTGAGTCACAATCTGAAAAGGTTCACCTAATTATGTGTCTGTGGCATGTATGTATCCGGTGGTAATACTGGAAGACAGAGTGCTTTGGGCTACGGCCAAGACTCATAAAGTAGCTGTGTTCAAGAATCATCATACTTAACTAGGAGAATCAATAACACTATCTGGATTCTGAGTTCCTATAGAAGCCAATCATTCTGAATTTCAAAGGATAGAGTGAGATGCCAAAACTATTCAGAGGCAAAAAGCTAAAAATCCCGCTCATCTAATTAATACTGATCTTCATAGATGTTTTTGGAATTCATTGCATATTCTCTTCTTTTTATCTTATTTGAGTTTTAGTTGCTTGGGGACAAGCAACAATTTAAGTTTGGTGTTGTGATGAGCGGATAATTTATACGCTTTTTGGCATTATTTTTAGTATGTTTTTAGTATGTTTTAGTTAGTTTTTATTATATTTTTATTAGTTTTTAGTTAAAATTCACTTTTCTGGACTTTACTATGAGTTTGTGTGTTTTTCTATGATTTCAGGTATTTTCTGGCTGAAATTGAGGGACCTGAGCAAAAATCTGATTCAGAGGCTGAAAAGGACTGTAGATGCTGTTGGATTCTGACCTCCCTGCACTCGAAGTGGATTTTTTGGAGCTATAGAAGCCCAATTGGCGCGTTCTTAATTGCGTTGGAAAGTAGACATCCTGGGATTTCCAGAAATATATAATGGTCCATACTTTGTCCGAGATTTGATGGCCCAAACCGGCGTTCCAAATCAGCTCAAAACTGTCCGGCGTTAAACGCTGGAACTGGCACAAAAATGGGAGTTAAACGCCCAAACTGGCACAAAAGCTGGCGTTTAACTCCAAGAGAAGTCTCTACACGAAAAAGCTTCAATGCTTAGCCCAAGCACACACCAAGTGGGCCCGGAAGTGGATTTTTATTTCATTTACTCATTTCTGTAAATCCTAGGCTACTAGCTCTCTACAAATAGGACCTTTTACTATTGTATTCTAATCTTTTGATCACATTAGATCTTAGGATCATCTTTGGATGCCTAGTTCTTAGATCATTGGGAGGCTGGCCATTCGGCCATGCCTAGACCTTGTTCTTATGTATTTTCAACGGTGGAGTTTCTACACACCATAGATTAAGGTGAGGAGCTCTGCTGTACCTCGAGTATTAATGCAATTACTATTGTTCTTCTATTCACTTCAACTTTTTCTTGTTCTAAGATATCACTTGTTCCCAAACTTGATGAATGTGATGATCTGTGACACTCATCATCATTCTCACCTATGAACGTGTGCCTGACAACCACCTCCGTTCTACCTTAGATTGAGTGGATATCTCTTGGATCCCTTAATCGGAATCTTCGTGGTATAAGCTATAATTGATAGCGGCATTCAAGAGAATCCGGAAGGTCTAAACCTTGTCTGTGGTATTCTGAGTAGGATTCAATAATTGAATGACTGTGACGAGCTTCAAACTCCTGAAGGCTGGGCGTTAGTGACAGACGCAAAAGAATCACTGGATTCTATTCCAACCTGATTGAAAACCGACAGATGATTAGCCGTGCCGTGACAGGGTGCGTTGAACATTTTCACTGAGAGGATAGGATTGTAGCCACTGACAACGGTGATGCCCAACATACAGCTTGCCATGGAAATGAGTAAGAAGGATTGGATGAAGACAGTAGGAAAGCAGAGAGACGGAAGGAACAAAGCATCTCCATATGCTTATCTGAAATTCTCACCAATGAATTACATAAGTATCTCTATCTTTATGCTTTATTCGTATATCATCCATAACCATTTGAATCTGCCTGACTAAGATTTACAAGGTGACCATAGCTTGCTTCATACCAACAATCTCCATGGGATCGACCCTTACTCGCGTAAGGTTTATTACTTGGACGACCCAGTGCACTTGCTGGTTAGTTGTGCGAAGTTGTGATAAAGAGTTGAGATTGCAATTAAGCGTACCATGTTGATGGCGCCATTGATGATCACAATTTCGTGCACCACCAGGCATTGGCATAGAATTCCTGCACTATAAATACTCCAACCTCGGAAATAGGGTTGGCCAGAATTTCCCAATCTTGTCTCAAAATCTGATATAAGGTCTCCGAGTACTCATCGACCTTTAGCTTGAAGGGGACCTTGAGAATCACCTTCTTCTTCCTCACCATGTCATAGAAGTGGTTTTGATGGGTCATGGTGAGGAATTTTATGGTCTTCCCTGGCTCAGAAGTGGAAGCGAAAGCTTTCCCTTTTCTTTTCCTTGAGGACTCTCCGGTTTTTGGTGCCATTGAGGTAAGAGGTAAGAAGCAAAAAGCGGAGGAAAAAGTGGATATGATAGAAGAAAAAGATAGAGGGGATAGGGATAGAGGCTTCGACCTTTGGGGGAGAAAAGGGAAAAAGTACGAAAGGAAATGTGTGTGGAGAAGAGTGTGTAGGAGGGGAAGAGTAGTGAATGGTGTGGGGAAATTAGATGAAATAAGGAGTATTTATCGGATAGGGTGGGGTTGGTTCGGTTATGGGGAGGAAAAAAGTGGTGAAATCTCAATTTGAATTTGAATGGGGTTGGTGGGAAGAGAAATTGATGGGATTGATGAGAGGTTATTGGGTAGAGTGAAAGGTGGGTGAAAGGGGACAGATAAGGGATGAGAGTGAATTAATGGTGAGTAAGGGTCATCCAAGTAATACCTCAGGTGTGTGAGGGTCGATCCCACGAGCATTGTCGGACTGAGAAAGCAATAGTTATCCTGTTGGACTTAGTTAGGTAAACAGTAAAAGATGGTTGTTGTAGAAAGTGCAAAAAGCAAGATAATAAAGAAAGCAGTAAAGAATTGGTGTAAAATAAATGTAAGAAAAATTGTTAAGATCTCGGAGATGTTTATCTTTCCAGATTAAAACTTCTTACTAAATATTTTAACAATGAATGGTTCATTCTATGACAAACTATAAGTGATTAAGCCCTAATTCCTTAGAAATTTATTCTCCTCTGATCCTCATCAAGTGCCATGGTCAGTGGTTATTCAATTTGAATTGGAGGGTGAAGTTCAGAAAACTATTTTATACCACAAGGGCCCTAATCACCCCAGATCCTGGCTGAACAGATGTTCCCATGTCTCCAACAGGTTGTGGATTAACCGTCTAGGAGGTGTGTTCTCAAGCTGCAGTCCAGGCGAACTTGGTTAGGGTATCACAAGAACTCATATAGAAAAAGGGTCATACTTCTGTTCCACCTAATTTCATTTTATTAAGAAAGAGACACAACTTAGAATTGAATAAAACATATATTAAAATAGAAAAGTAATAATATTAATCCATAGAAATAAACAGAGCTCCCAACCTTAACTAGGAGGTTTAGTTGCTCATAACTTTACAAAGAAAATTGGTTTTTGAAAAGATGCGAAAGGAAGAAGATTCCCTTTAAACCTAATTGATCTTCTCCTTTAAACACTAACATAGTAATAAATGCTAAATCTAAAAGATATATTTTAAAATAAAAATTACAAGATAAAATAAGATAAGCCTAAGGAGTGTTAAATCCACTTGGAGCACCAATTAGTGAGTGGCTCGGATAGCAAGTTGGCGTTCAACGCCCAAAGAGGAGTGCACGCCCAAATAGGAGTGCACGCTTCTGACTTCATGCCCCCTTGCTGGTAGTTGAATGCCAGGTTGGGCATTCAGCGCCCAAGGGGGAGCTGATAGCTTTTTTGTTTCTTGCTTCAGGCTTCTCCAAACTGCTCTGAATTTTACCTAAAACTATAAAAATACAAGAAAAACTCAAAGTAGCATCCAAAGGTGAATTTGGCACTAAAATCAATTAAAAATAATTAAAATCTTAACTAAAAACATTATAAAAATAACTAGAAAAAGGGTATAAGATGTTCACGCATTAAAATACATGCTTAAGTCTCATCTAAGGCTCCCACAAGGCACACCATTGACGTTTACAGCGAATACACGACATTGTTGTTGATTCGAAGCCGCGTTTTAATTTCTTCTACGAGAGCAATCTTTGGCAATGGTAGGCGAAATTGTGATCATCAACAATGGCTCCAAAGACTTGGTGCTCTCAAACGTGAATCACACTTTGTCACAACTCCGCATACTTTGTCTCAAACGTGAGTAAGGGTCGATCCTACAGAGATTGTTGGTATGAAGCAAGCTAAGGTCACCTTGTAAATCTCAGTCAGGCGGATAATAAATGGTTATGAGTTTTCAAATAATAACAATAAATAAACAGAAAATAAAGATAGAGTTACTCATGTAACTCAACGGTGGAAATTTCAGACAAGTGTATGGAGGTGCTGTGTTCCTTCTGAATCTCTGCTTTCTTACTGCTTTTATCCAATCTTTGTCACTCCTTTCTATGGCAAGCTGTATGTAGGGCATCACCGTTGTCAATGGTTACATCCCATCCTCTCAGTGAAAAAGGTCCAAATGCTCTGTCACGGCACAACTAATCATCTGTCGGTTCTTGATCATGTCGGAATAAAATCCATTGATTCTTTTGCGTTTGTCATCACGCCCAACAATCGCGAGTTTGAAGCTCGTCACAGTCATTCAATCCCAGAATTCTACTCGGAATACCACAGACAAGGTTTAGACTTTCAGGATTCTCATGAATGCCGCCATCAATTCTAGCTTATACCACGAAGACTCTGATCTCATGGAATGGAAGGCTCGGTTGTCAGGCGAAGGGCAACCATGCATTGTGTATCAGGAATCCAAGAGATACGCATCCTAGCTCTCGCTTGTAGAACGGAACTGGTTGTCAGGCACGCGTTCATAAGGATGGATGATGATGAGTGTCAACGATCATCACATCCATCAGGTTGAAGTACGAATGGTATCTTAGAACAGGAATAAATTGAATTGAATAGAAAATAGTAGTAATTAGATTAAAACTTGAGGTACAGCAGAGCTCCACACCCTTAATCTATGGTGTGTAAAAACTCCACCGTTGAAAATACACAAGTGATGAAGGTCCAGGCATGGCCGAATGGCCAGCCCCCATGAAAGACCACATAAACTGATCAAAGATTTATCAAAAGACGTCTAATACACTAGTAAAAAGTTCTATTTATACTAAACTAGCTACTTGGGTTAACAGAAGTAAGTAATTGATGCATAAATCCACTTCCGGGGCCCACTTGGTGTGTTTTTGGGCTGAGCTTGATCTTTACACGAGCTGAGGCTTTTTTTGGAGTTGAACGCCAAGTTGTAACGTGTTTTTGGCATCCAACTCTAGTTCGTGACGTGTTTCTGGCGTTTGACTCCAGAATGCAGCATGGAACTGGGGTTGAGCACCAGTTTACGTCCTCTAATCTCGAATAAAGTATAGACTATTATATATTGCTGGAAAGCTCTGGATGTCTACTTTCCAACGCCGTTAAAAGCTCGCCATTCAAAGTTCTGTAGCTCTAGAAAATCCATTTCGAGTGCAGGGAGGTTAGAATCCAACAGCATCAGCAGTCCTTTGTCAGCCTTCTTATCAGAGTTTTGCTCAGGTCCCTCAATTTCTGCCAGAAAATACCTGAAATCACAGAAAAATACACAAACTCATAGTAAAGTCCAGAAATGTGAATTTAGCATAAAAACTAATGAAAACATCCCTAAAAGTAACTAGATCATACTAAAAACTACCTAAAAACAATGCCAAAAAGCGTATAAATTATCCGCTCATCACAACACCAAACTTAAATTGTTGCTTGTCCCCAAGAAACTGAAAATCAATTAGGATATAAAGAAGAGAATATACTATAAATCCCAAAATATCAATGAATATTAGTTCTAATTAGATGAACGGGACTTGTAGCTTTTTTCTTCTGAACAGTTTTGGCATCTCACTTTTTTCTTTGAAGTTCAGAATGATTGGCTTCTCTAGGAACTTAGAATTTCGGATAGTGTTATTGATTCTCCTAGTTAAGTATGTTGATTCTTGAACACAGCTACTTTTATGAGTCTTGGCCGTGGCCCTAAGCACTGTGTTTTTCAGTATTACCACCGGATACATACATGCCACAGACACATGACTGGGTGAACCTTTTCAGATTGTGACTCAGCTTTGCTAGAGTCCCCAGTTAGAGGTGTCCAGAGCTCTTAAGCACACTCTTTTTGCTTTGGATCCCGACTTTAACCACTCAGTCTCAAGCTTTTCACTTGGACCTGCATGCCACAAGCACATGGTTAGAGACAGCTTTATTTAGCCGCTTAGGCCTGGATTTTAATTCCTTGGGCCCTCCTATCCATTGATGCTCAAAGCCTCGGATCCTTTTTACCCTTGCCTTTTGGTTTTAAGGGCTGTTGGCTTTTTTTGCTTGCTTTTTCTTTTTTTTTCTTTCTTATTTTTTTTCGCCTAATTTTTTTTTTCGCAAGCTTTTGCTATTCACAACTTTTTCTTGCTTCAAGAATCAATTTTATGATTTTTCAGATCATCAATAACATTTCTCTTTTTCATCATTCTTTCAAGAGCCAACATTTTTAACATTCAAAAACAATAAGATCAAAAATATGCACTGTTCAAGCATTCATTCAGAAAACAAAAAGTATTGTCACCAGATCAATATAATTAAACCAAATTCAAGGATTAAGTCGAAACTCATGTACTTCTTGTTCTTTTGAATTTAAAAACATTTTTTTTCATTTAAGAGAGGTGAAGGATTCATGGAGTTATTCATAGCCTTAAGACATAGTTACTAAATACTAATGATCATAAAGTAGAGACACAAAAGATAGATAAACATATAGCATAAAAATCGAAAAATAGAAAAATAAGAACAAGGAATGAGTCCACCTTAGTGGTGTCTTCTTCTTGAAGGACCAATAATGTCCTTAAGCTCTTTGATGAGCGGATAATTTATACGCCTTTTGGCATTGATTTTAGTATGTTTCTAGTAGGATTTAGTTAGTTTTTAGTATATTTTTATTAGTTTTTAGTTAAAATTCACTTTTCTGGACTTTACTATGAGTTTTTGTGTTTTTCTGTGATTTCAGGTATTTTCTGGCTGAAATTGAGGGACCTGAGCAAAAATCTGATTCAGAGACTGAAAAGGACTGCAGATGTTGTTGGATTCTGACCTCCCTGCACTCGAAGTGGATTTTCGGGAGCTACAGAAACCCATTTGGCGCGCTCTCAACGGCGTTGGAAAGTAGACATCCTGGGCTTTCCAGCAATATATGATAGTCCATACTTTGCCCAAAATTTGATGGCCCAAACCGGCGTTCAAAGTCACCCTCAGAATTCCCAGCGTTAAACGCCGGAACTGGCACCAAAATGGGAGTTAAACGCCCAAACTGGCATAAAAGCTGGCGTTTAACTCCAAGAAGAGTCTCTACACGAAAATGCTTCATTGCTCAGCCCAAGCACACACCAAGTGGGCCCGGAAGTGGATTTTTATGTCATTTACTCATCTTTGTAAACCTTAGGCTACTAGTTTCCTATAAGTAGGACCTTTTACTATTGTATTTTCATCTTTGGACATCTAGTTCTTAGATCATTGGGAGGCTGGCCTCACGGCCATGCCTAGACCTTGTTCTTATGTATTTTCAACGGTGGAGTTTCTACACACCATAGATTAAGGTGTGGAGCTCTGCTGTACCTCGAGTATTAATGCAATTACTATTGTTCTTCTATTCAATTCCGCTTGTTCTTTGTCCAAGATATCACTTGTTCTTCATCTTGATGAATGTGATGATCCGTGACACTCGTCATCATTCTCACCTATGAACGTGTGACTGACAACCACCTCCGTTCTACCTTAGATTGGGTGAATATCTCTTGGATTCCTGATACACGATGCATGGTTGATCGCCTGACAACCGAGTGCTCGCCTGACAAACGAGCCAGCCATTCCGTGAGATCAGAGTCTTCGTGGTATAGGCAAGAACTGATGGCGGCATTCAAGAGAATCCGGAAGGTCTAACCTTGTCTGTGGTATTCTGAGTAGGATTCAATGATTGAATGACTGTGACGTGCTTCAAACTCCTGAAGGCGGGGCGTTAGTGACAGACGCAAAAGAATCACTGGATTCTATTCCGGCCTGATCGAGAACCGACAGATGGATAGCCGTGCCGTGACAGGGTGCGTTGAACATTTCCACTGAGAGGATGGGAGGTAGCCACTGACAACGGTGAAACCCTTGCATAAGCTTGCCATGGAAAGGAGTAAGAAGGATTGGATGAAGACAGTAGGAAAGCAGAGAGATGAAAGGGAAGGCATCTTCATGCGCTTATCTGAAGTTCCTACCAATGAATTACATAAGTACCTCTATCTTTATCTTTATGTTTTATTCGTATGTCACTATACCCATTTGAGTCTGCCTGACTAAGATTTACAAGGTGACCATAGCTTGCTTCATACCAACAATCTCCGTGGGATCGACCCTTACTCGCGTAAGGTTTATTACTTGGACGACCCAGTGCACTTGCTGGTTAGTTGTGCGAAGTTGTGTTTATGCCATGGTATTGAACACCAAGTTTTTGGATTCATTACCGGGGATTATGAGAGTTGTGAAAAGTATTGTTCACAATTTCGTGCTACCAAGTTTTTGGCGCCGTTGCCGGGGATTGTTCGAGTATGGACAACTGACGGTTCATCTTGTTGCTTAGATTAGGTATTTTTTTTTAGAGTTCTTAAGAATGAATTCTAGAGTTTCAAGGTGATGTGCTTATCATCACCAAAGCTGATTGATTCTCATCAATTTAGCTCTTGAATGTAATGTCTTGCTGAAGCTTGGCTAGCCATGTCTAATTCCTTTAGACTAAAGCTTTAGACTAACATTGCATGATTCCTGGAATTCTCATTAAGAATTTTGATATGTTTATTTTCTTTTCCACTTAATTTTCGAAAAAAAAAAATCCAAAAAAAAATTACAAAATCATAAAAACCAAAAATATTTTATGTTTCTGTTGAGTCTAGAGTCTCATGTTAAGTTTGGTGTCAATTACATGCATTGTTCATGTGTCTTCATTAATCTTCAAGTTGTTCTTGATGATTTCATTGCTCTGATCTTTGAATTCTATTGACTTGAGTGTTTTGTTGTATGTCATATGCATTCTCATATTGTTAGTGTCAGTAGTATACAAACTGCTAAGTTTGGTGTCTTGCATGCATTGTTTATTTGATACTAGTTGCATTTTGATTGTTCTTCATTATTAAAAATCCAAAAATATTTTTAATTTGTGTCTTCTCAAGTCAATAATACAGAGAATTGAAGATTCAGAACATACAGCAGAGGAATTATACAGAAAAAGCTGGGCGTTCAAAATGCCCAGTGAAGAAGACAGACTGGCGTTTAAACGCCAGCCAGGGTGCCTGGCTGGGCGTTTAACGCCCAAAAGGGTATAGTTTTGGGCGTTAAACGCCAGAATGTGCACCATTCTGGGCGTTTAACGCCAGGATGGCACAAGGGGGAGGATTTTGTTTTCAAATCAATTTTTTTTTCAAGTTTTCAAAGTTTTTCAAAATCAAATCTTTTTCAAATCATATCTTTTCAATCAAATGTTTCAAAATCAATTTCTTTCCTTTTTCAAAGATACTTGCTATCAATTAATGATTTGATTCAACATTTCAAGTATGTTGCCTTTTCTGTTGAGAAAGGTTTAATGTTTGAATCATATCTTTTCTTGATAGCCAAGTTATTAATTTTTAAAATCAAACCTTTTAAAATTGCTTTCAAATCATATCTTCTCAATCACATATTTTTTTTTAAAAACCAATCATATCTTCTTAACCTCATCCTTTTCAAAATAGTTTTCAATCAAATCTTTTTGATTTCTAATTTCAAAATCTTTTTTTCAAAAATCACTTGATTTCTTTCCCACTCTTATTTTCGAAAATTAATTAATGTTTTTCAAAATGTTTTCAAATTCTTTTACTTAATTTTCGAAAATCACTTTCCCTCCTCTCACATCCTTCTATTTATGGACTAACACTATTCCTTAATGCACAATTCGAACTCCATCTTTCTTGATAAGTTCGAATTTTCTACCTCTGTCTTCCATTTTTCTTTTCCTCTGACACCTCAAGGAATCTCTATACTGTGACATAGAGGATTCCATATTTTCTTGTTCTCTTCTCATTCATATGAGCAGGAACAAAGACAAAGGCATTCTTGTTGAAGCTGATCCTGAACCTGAAAGGACCTTGAAGCGAAAGTTAAGAGAAGCTAAGGCACAACTCTCTGCAGAGGACCTAACAGAAATCTTCAAAGAAGAAGAACACATGGCAGCCGAAAACAACAATAATGCAAACAATGCAAGGAAGGTGCTGGGTGACTTTACTGCACCTACTCCCGACTTCTATGGGAGAAGCATCTCTATCCCTGCCATTGGAGCAAACAACTTTGAGCTTAAGCCTCAATTAGTTTCTCTAATGCAACAGAATTGCAAGTTTCATATACTTCCATTGGAAGATCCTCATCAGTTCTTAGCTGAATTCTTACAAATCTGTGACACTGTCAAGACTAATGGGGTTGACCCTGAAGTCTACAGACCTATGCTATTCCCTTTTGCTGTAAGAGACAGAGCTAGGACATGGTTGGACTCACAACCTAAAGAAAGCCTGGACTCATGGGAAAAGCTAGTCAATGCCTTCTTGGCAAAGTTCTTTCCACCTCAAAAATTGAGTAAGCTTAGAGTGGAAGTCCAAACCTTCAAACAGAAGGATGGAGAATCCCTCTATGAAGCTTGGGAAAGATACAAACAATTAATCAGAAAGTGCCCCTCTGATATGCTTTCTGAATGGAGCATCATAGGTATTTTCTATGATGGTCTCTCTGAACTGTCCAAGATGTCTTTGGATAGCTCTGCTGGAGGATCTCTTCATTTGAAGAAGACGCCTACAGAAGCTCAAGAGCTAATTGAAATGGTTGCAAATAACCAATTCATGTACACTTCTGAAAGGAATCCTGTGAACAATGGGACTAATCAGAAGAAAGGAGTTCTTGAGATTGATACTCTGAATGCCATATTGGCTCAGAATAAAATATTGACTCAACAAGTCAATTTGATTTCTCAAAGTCTGTCTGGAATGCAAAATGCACCAAGCAGTACTAAGGATACTTCATCTGAAGAAGAAGCTTATGATCCTGAGAACCCTTCAATGGAAGAGGTGAATTACCTAGGAGAACCCTATGGAAACACCTATAATTCTTCATGGAGGAATCATCCAAATTTCCCATGGAAGGATCAACAGAGACCTCAACAAGGTTTCAACAACAATAATGGTGGAAGAAACAGGTTTAGCAATGGCAAGCCTTTTCCATCATCTTCTCAGCAACAGACAGAGAATTCTAAGCAGAACCTCTCTGACTTAGCAACCATGGTCTCTGATCTAATCAAAACCACTCAAAGTTTCATGACTGAAACAAGGTCCTCCATTAGGAATTTGGAGGCACAAGTGGGACAGCTGAGCAAGAAAATTACTGAACTCCCTCCTAGTACTCTTCCAAGCAATACAGAAGAAAATCCAAAAGGAGAGTGCAAGGCCATCAATATGGCCGAATTTGGAGAGGAAGGAGAGGAAGTAAACGCCACTGAGGGAGACCTCAATGGGCGTGCACTAGCCTCCACTGAGTTCCCCAATGAGGAACCATGGGAATCTGAGGCTCAAAATGAGACCATAAAGATTCCATTGGACTTACTTCTGCTTTCATGAGCTCTGATGAGTATTCCTCCTCTGAAGAGGAAGAGTATGTCACTGAAGAGCAAGTTGCTAAATACTTTGGAGCAATCATGAAGCTAAATGACAAGTTATTTGGAAATGAGACTTGGGAGGATGAACCCCCTTTGCTCACCAAAGAACTGGATGACTTGCCTAGGCAGAAACTGCCTCAAAAGAGACAGGATCCTGGGAAGTTTTCAATACCTTGTACCATAGGCACCATGACCTTCAAGAAGGCCTTGTGTGACTTAGGGTCAAGTGTAAACCTCATGCCTCTCTCTGTAATGGAGAAGCTAGGGATCTTTGAGGTGCAAGCTGCAAAAATCTCACTAGAGATGGCAGACAACTCAAGAAAACAAGCTCATGGACTTGTAGAGGATGTTTTGGTGAAGATTGAAGACCATCACATCCCTGCTGATTTCATAGTCCTAGAGACTGGGAAGTGCATGGATGAATCTATCATCCTTGGCAGACCCTTCCTAGCCACAGCAAAGGCTGTGATTGATGTTGATGGAGGCGAACTGATCATTCAAGAGAATGAAGAATCCTTTGTGTTTAAGGCTCAAGGATATCCCTCTGTCACCATGGAGAGGAAGCATGAAGAGCTTCTCTCAAATCAGAGTCAAGCAGAGCCCCCATAGTCAAACTCTAAGTTTGGTTTTGGGAGGCCACAACCAAACTCTAAGTTTGGTGTTGAACCCCCACATTCAAACTCTAAGTTTGGTGTTGGGCGGTTCCCACATTACTCTGATCATTTGTGAGGCTCCATGAGAGCCATCTGTCAAGCTACTGACATTAAAGAAGCGCTTGTTGGGAGGCAACCCAATGTTATATTTTATCTATTTTCTTTTGTTATTTTATGTTTTTTGTAGGTTGATGATCATGAGAAGTCACAAAATCAATTGAAAAAGCAAAAACAGAATGAAAAACAGGAAGAAAAATAGCACACCCTGGAGGAAGAACTTACTGGCGTTTAAACGCCAGTAAGGCTAGCAGGTGGGCGTTTAACGCCCAGTCTGGCACCATTCTGGGCGTTTAACGCCAGAAAGGGGCACCAGACTGGCGTTAAACGCCAGAAAAGGGCAAGAACCTGGCGTTAAACGCCAGAAATGGGCACCAGCCCGGCATTTAACGCCAGAATTGGCTCAAAACGTGATTTTGCATGCCATTTGGTGCAGGGATGACTTTTCCTTGACACCTCAGGATCTGTGGACCCCACAGGATCCCCACCAACCCCACCACTCTCTCTCTTCTTCCCCATTCACCAATCACCTCATTACCTCTTCCCCAAAAACCCATCACCTATTAAAACCCATCTTCTCTTCACCACTCACATCCATCCTTCATAAAACCCCATCTCCCTCACCATTCAAAATTCAAACCACTTCCCCACCCAAACCCACCCATAAAGGCCGAACCACAAAGCCACCTCCATCTCCTCCATTTCTTCTTCTTCTACTCTCTTCTTTCTTCTTTTGCTCGAGGACGAGCAATCCTTTTAAGTTTGGTGTGGTAAAAGCATTGCTTTTTGTTTTTCCATAACCATTTATGGCATCCAAGGCCGGAGAAACCTCTAGAAAGAGGAAAGGGAAGGCAAAAGCCTCCTCCTCCGAGTCATGGGAGATGGAGAGATTCATCTCAAGGGTGCATCAAGACCACTTCTATGAAGTTGTGGCCCTGAAGAAGGGTCAACTTTGATCAAAGGTTAGACCAAGTCCTCATAGACATTTATGAAGAGGGCGTTCAATGAAAGAGAGATTCAAGAAGGAAGCCGGTTCAACTGAGAAGGCATGACCTTAAGCCCATCACTAAGAAAAGGATGGAGCAAACAAGAGATCCCACTCATCGTGAAATCCCTGAGATACCTCAAGGGATGCACTTTCCTCCACAAAACTATTGGGAGCAAATCAACACCTCCCTAGGAGAACTGAGTTCCAACATGGGACAACTAAGGGTGGAGCACCAAGAACATTCCATCCTCCTCCATGAAATTAGAGAAGATCAAAGAATCATGAGAGAGGAGCAACAAAGGCAAGGAAGAGATATTGAGGAGCTCAAGCACTCCATAAGACCTTCAAGAGGAAGAACAAGCCGCCATCACTAAGGTGGACCCGTTCTTTAATCTCCTTGTTCTTTATTTTTCTGTTTTTTGAATTTTTATGCTTATGTTTGTCCATGTTTGTGTCTTATGATCATTAGTGTCTTAGTGTCTATGCCTTAAAGTTATGAATGTCCTATGAATCCATCACCTTTCTTAAATGAAAAATGTTTTAATCACAAAAGAACAAGAAGTACAGGATTTCGAATTCATCTTTAAAACTAGCTTAATTAGTTTGATGTGGTGGCAATACTTTTTGTTTTCTGAATGTATGCTTGAACAGTGCATGTGTCTTTTGAATTTGTGGTTCATGAATGTTGGCTCTTGAAAGAATGATGAAAAAGGAGACATGTTACTGAGCATCTGAAAAATCATCAAATGGTTCTTGAAGCAAGAAAAAGCAGTGAATACAAAAAAAAAAGGAGGCGAAAAAAAAAACGAAAGAAAAAGAAAAAGAAAGAAAAAGAAAGAAATAAAGTTGTGATCCAAGGCAAAAAGAGTGTGCTTAAGAACCCTGGACACCTCTAATTGGGGACTTTAGCAAAGCTGAGTCACAATCTGAAAAGGTTCACCCAATTATGTGTCTGTGGCATGTATGTATCCGGTGGTAATATTGGAAGACAGAGTGCTTTGGGCCACGGCCAAGACTCAATAAGTAGCTGTGTTCAAGAATCATCATACTTAACTAAGAGAATCAATAACACTATCTGGATTCTGAGTTCCTAAAGAAGCCAATCATTCTGAATTTCAAAGGATAAAGTGAGATGCCAAAACTGTTCGGAGGCAAAAAGCTACTAGTCCCGCTCATCTAATTTGGAGCTAAGTTTCATTGATAATTTGGAGTCTATAGTATATTCTCTTCTTTTTATCTTATTTGATTTTCAGTTGCTTGAGGACAAGCAACAATTTAAGTTTGGTGTTGTGATGAGCGGATAATTTATACGCTTTTTGGCATTGTTTTTAGTATGTTTCTAGTAGGATTTAGTTAGTTTTTAGTATATTTTTATTAGTTTTTAGTTAAACTTCACTTTTCTGCACTTTACTATGAGTTTTTGTGTTTTTCTGTGATTTCAGGTATTTTCTGGCTGAAATTGAGGGACCTGAGCAAAAATCTGATTCAGAGACTGAAAAGGACTGCAGATGCTGTTGGATTCTGACCTCCCTGCACTCGAAGTTGATTTTCTGGAGCTACAGAAGCCCAATTGGCGTGCTCTCAACGGCGTTCAACGCCCAAAGAGGAATGCACGCCCAAATAGGAGTGCACGCTTCTGACTTCATGCCCCTTGCTGGAAGTTGAATGCCAGGTTGGGCATTCAGCGTCCAAGGGGGAGCTGATAGCTTTTTTGTTTCTTGCTTCAGGCTTCTCCAAAATGCTCTGAATTTTACCTAAAACTATAAAAATACAAGAAAAACTCAAAGTAGCATCCAAAGGTGAATTTGGCACTAAAATCAATTAAAAATAATTAAAATCTTAACTAAAAACATTATAAAAATAACTTGAAAAAGGGTATAAGATGTTCACGCATTAAAATACATGATTAAGTCTCATCTAAGGCTCCCACAAGGCACACCATTGACGTTTACAGCGAATACACGACATTGTTGTTGATTCGAAGCCGCGTTTTAATTTCTTCTACGAGAGCAATCTTTGGCAATGGTAGGCGAAATTGTGATCATCAACAATGGCTCCAAAGACTTGGTGCTCTCAAACGTGAATCACACTTTGTCACAACTCCGCATACTTTGTCTCAAACGTGAGTAAGGGTCGATCCTACAGAGATTGTTGGTATGAAGCAAGCTAAGGTCACCTTGTAAATCGCAGTCAGGCGGATAATAAATGGTTATGAGTTTTCGTATAATAACAATAAATAAACAGAAAATAAAGATAGAGTTACTCAAGTAACTCAACGGTGGAAATTTCAGACAAGTGTATGGAGGTGCTGTGTTCCTTCTGAATCTCTGCTTTCTTACTGCTTTTATCCAATCTTTGTCACTCCTTTCTATGGCAAGCTGTATGTAGGGCATCACCGTTGTCAATGGTTACATCCCATCCTCTCAGTGAAAAAGGTCCAAATGCTCTGTCACGGCACAACTAATCATCTGTCGGTTCTTGATCATGTCGGAATAAAATCCATTGATTCTTTTGCGTTTGTCATCACGCCCAACAATCGCGAGTTTGAAGCTCATCACAGTCATTCAATCCCAGAATCCTACTCGGAATACCACAGACAAGGTTTAGACTTTCCGGATTCTCATGAATGCCGCCATCAATTCTAGCTTATACCACGAAGACTCTAATCTCATGGAATGGAAGGCTCGGTTGTCAGGCGAAGGGCAACCATGCATCGTGTATCAGGAATCCAAGAGATACGCATCCTAGCTCTCGCTTGTAGAACGAAAGTGGTTGTCAGGCACGCGTTCATAAGGATGGATGATGATGAGTGTCAAGGATCATCACATCCATTAGGTTGAAGTACGAATGGTATCTTAGAGCAGGAATAAATTGAATTGAATAGAAAATAGTAGTAATTAGATTAAAACTTGAGGTACAGCAGAGCTCCACACCCTTAATCTATGGTGTGTAGAAACTCCACCGTTGAAAATACATAAGTGATGAAGGTCCAGGCATGGCCGAATGGCCAGCCCCCATGAAAGACCACATAAACTGATCAAAGATTTATCAAAAGACGTCTAATACACTAGTAAAAAGTTCTATTTATACTAAACTAGCTACTTGGGTTAACAGAAGTAAGTAATTGATGCATAAATCCACTTCCGGGGCCCACTTGGTGTGTTTTTGGGCTGAGCTTGATCTTTACACGAGCTGAGGCTTCTTTTGGAGTTGAACGCCAAGTTGTAACGTGTTTTTGGCATCCAACTCTAGTTCGTGACGTGTTTCTGGCGTTTGACTCCAGAATGCAGCATGGAACTGGAGTTGAGCACCAGTTTACGTCATCTAATCTCGAATAAAGTATAGACTATTATATATTGCTGGAAAGTTCTGGATGTCTACTTTCCAACGTCGTTAAAAGCTCGCCATTTGAAGTTCTGTAGCTCTAGAAAATCCATTTCCAGTGCAGAGAGGTCAGAATCCAACAGCATCAGCAGTCCTTTGTCAGCCTTCTTATCAGAGTTTTGCTCAGGTCCCTCAATTTCAGCCAGAAAATACCTAAAATCACAGAAAAATACACAAACTCATAGTAAAGTCCAGAAATGTGAATTTAGCATAAAAACTAATGAAAACATCCCTAAAAGTAACTAGATCATACTAAAAACTACCTAAAAACAATGCCAAAAAAAGCGTATAAATTATCCGCTCATCACAACACCAAACTTAAATTGTTGCTTCTCCCCAAGAAACTGAAAATCAATTAGGATATAAAGAAGAGAATATACTATAAATCCCAAAATATCAATGAATATTAGTTCTAATTAGATGAACGGGACTTGTAGCTTTTTTCTTCTGAATAGTTTTGGCATCTCACTTTTTCCTTTGAAGTTCAGAATGATTGGCTTCTCTAGGAACTTAGAATTTCGGATAGTGTTATTGATTCTCCTAGTTAAGTATGTTGATTCTTGAACACAGCTACTTTTATGAGTCTTGGTCGTGGCCCTAAGCACTGTGTTTTTCAGTATTACCACCGGATACATACATGCCACAGACACATGACTGGGTGAACCTTTTCAGATTGTGACTCAGCTTTGCTAGAGTCCCCAGTTAGAGGTGTCCGGAGCTCTTAAGCACACTCTTTTTGCTTTGGATCCCGACTTTAACCACTCAGTCTCAAGCTTTTCACTTGGACCTGCATGCCACAAGCACATGGTTAGAGACAGCTTTATTTAGCCGCTTAGGCCTGGATTTTAATTCCTTGGGCCCTCCTATCCATTGATGCTCAAAGCCTCGGATCCTTTTTACCCTTGCCTTTTGGTTTTAAGGGCTGTTGGCTTTTTTTGCTTGCTTTTCCTTTTTTTTTTCTTTCTTATTTTTTTTCGCCTAATTTTTTTTTTCGCAAGCTTTTGCTATTCACAACTTTTTCTTGCTTCAAGAATCAATTTTATGATTTTTCAGATCATCAATAACATTTCTCTTTTTCATCATTCTTTCAAGAGCCAACATTTTTAACATTCAAAAACAATAAGATCAAAAATATGCACTGTTCAAACATTCATTCAGAAAACAAAAAGTATTGTCACCAGATCAATATAATTAAACCAAATTCAAGGATTAATTCGAAACTCATGTACTTCTTGTTCTTTTGAATTTAAAAACATTTTTTTTCATTTAAGAGAGGTGAAGGATTCATGGAGTTATTCATAGCCTTAAGACATAGTTACTAAATACTAATGATCATGAAGTAGAGACACAAAAGATAGATAAACATATAGCATAAAAATCGAAAAATAGAAAAATAAGAACAAGGAATGAGTCCACCTTAGTCGTGTCTTCTTCTTGAAGGACCAATAATGTCCTTAAGCTCTTTGATGAGCGGATAATTTATACGCTTTTTGGCATTGTTTTTAGTATGTTTCTAGTAGGATTTAGTTAGTTTTTAGTATATTTTTATTAGTTTTTAGTTAAAATTCACTTTTCTGGACTTTACTATGAGTTTTTGTGTTTTTCTGTGATTTTAGGTATTTTCTGGCTGAAATTGAGGGACCTGAGCAAAAATCTGATTCAGAGACTGAAAAGGACTGCAGATGCTGTTGGATTCTGACCTCCCTGCACTCGAAGTGGATTTTCTGGAGCTACAAAAGCCCAATTGACGCGCTCTCAACGGCGTTGAAAAGTAAACATCCTGGGCTTTCCAGAAATATATGATAGTCCATACTTTGCCCAAGATTTGATGGCCCAAACCGGCGTTCAAAGTCACCCTCAGAATTCCCAGCGTTAAACGCCGGAACTGGCACCAAAATGGGAGTTAAACGCCCAAACTGGCATAAAAGCTGGCGTTTAACTCCAAGAAGAGTCTCTACATGAAAATGCTTCATTGCTCGGCCCAAGCACACACCAAGTGGGCCCGGAAGTAGATTTTTATGTCATTTACTCATCTTTGTAAACCTTAGGCTACTAGTTTCCTATAAGTAGGACCTTTTACTATTGTATTTTCATCTTTGGACATCTAGTTCTTAGATCATTGGGAGGCTGGCCTCACGGCCATGCCTAGACCTTGTTCTTATGTATTTTCAACGGTGGAGTTTCTACACACCATAGATTAAGGTGTGGAGCTCTGCTGTACCTCGAGTATTAATGCAATTACTATTGTTCTTCTATTCAATTCCGCTTGTTCTTTGTCCAAGATATCACTTGTTCTTCAACTTGATGAATGTGATGATCCGTGACACTCATCATCATTCTCACCTATGAACGTGTGACTGACAACCACCTCCGTTCTACCTTAGATTGGGTGAATATCTCTTGGATTCCTGATACACGATGCATGGTTGATCGCCTGACAACCGAGTGCTCACCTGACAAACGAGCCAGCCATTCCGTGAGATCAGAGTCTTCGTGGTATAGGCAAGAACTGATGGCGGCATTCAAGAGAATCCGGAAGGTCTAACCTTGTCTGTGGTATTCTGAGTAGGATTCAATGATTGAATGACTGTGACGTGCTTCAAACTCCTGAAGGCGGGGCGTTAGTGACAGACGCAAAAGAATCACTGGATTCTATTCCGGCCTGATCGAGAACCGACAGATGGATAGCCGTGCCGTGACAGGGTGCGTTGAACATTTCCACTGAGAGGATGGGAGGTAGCCACTGACAACGGTGAAACCCTTGCATAAGCTTGCCATGGAAAGGAGTAAGAAGGATTGGATGAAGACAGTAGGAAAGCAGAGAGACGGAAGGGAAGGCATCTTCATGCGCTTATCTGAAGTTCCTACCAATGAATTACATAAGTACCTCTATCTTTATCTTTATGTTTTATTCGTATATCACTATACCCATTTGAGTCTGCCTGACTAAGATTTACAAGGTGACCATAGCTTGCTTCATACCAACAATCTCCGTGGGATCGACCCTTACTCGCGTAAGGTTTATTACTTGGACGACCCAGTGCACTTGCTGGTTAGTTGTGCGAAGTTGTGTTTATGCCATGGTATTGAACACCAAGTTTTTGGATTCATTACCGGGGATTATGAGAGTTGTGAAAAGTATTGTTCACAATTTCGCGCTACCACTCTTCTATGTCTCTTCCTTGCCTTTGTTGCTCCTCCCTCATTACTCTTTGATCTTCTCTAATTTCATGAAGAATGATGGAGTGCTCTTGATGTTTCACCCTTAATTGATCCACATTGTAACTCAAATCTTCTAGAGAACTGTTGAGTTATTCCCAATAGTTTTTGGGAGGAAAGTGCATCCCTTGAGGCATCTCCGGGATTTCTTGGTGATGAGCTTCCTCATGTGTCTCTTGGGGTCCATGAGTGGGCTCTCTTGTTTGCTCCATCCTTTTTCTAGTGATGGGTTTATCCTCCTCAATGGAGATGTCTCCCTCTATGATAACTCCAGCTGAGTAACATAGATGGAAAATAAGATGAGGAAAAGCTAGCCTTGCCATGGTGGAGGGCTTTTCGGCTATTTTGTAGAATTCAAGGGAGATGACTTCATGAACTTCTACTTCATCTCTATTCATGATGCTATGAATCATGATGGCCCGATCCACAGTAACTTCGGATCGGTTGCTAGTAGGGATAATGGAGCGTTGGATGAACTCCAACCATCCTCTAGCCACAGGCTTAAGGTCCAGTCTTCTTAATTGAACCGGCTTGCATTTAGAGTCTCTTTTCCATTGAGCTCCTTCCATACATATGTCCATGAGGACTTGGTCCAACCTTTGATCAAAGTTGACCCTTCTAGTGTAGGAGTATTCATCTCCTTGCATCATGGGCAAGTTGAATGCCAACCTCACATTTTCTGGACTAAAATCTAAGTATTTCCCCCGAACCATTGTAAGATAATTCTTTGGATTCGGGTTCTTACTTTGATCATGGTTCCTAGTGATCCATGCATTGGCATAGAACTCTTGAACCATTAAGATTCCGACTTGTTGCATGGGGTTGGTCAAAACTTCCCAACCTCTTCTTTGGATCTCATGTCGGATTTCCAGATACTCATTTTTCTTGAGCTTGAAAGGGACCTCGGGGATCACCTTCTTCTTGGCCACAACATCATAGAAGTGGTCTTGATGGGCTTTGGAGATGAATCTTTCCATCTCTCATGACTCGGAGGTGGAAGCTTTTGTCTTCCCTTTTTCTTTTCTCGAGGATTCTCCGGCCTTAGGTGCCATCAATGGTTATGGAAAAACAAAAAGCTATGCTTTTACCGCACCAAACTTAGAAAATTGCTCGCCCTTGAGCAAGAGAAGAAAGAAGAGAAAAAGAAGAAGAAGAAAATATGGAGAAGAGGGGGAGAGGTGTATTCGGCCAATAAGGAGAAGAGAGGGTTGTGGTGTGTGAAAATCAAGAAGAATGGGGGGGTTTATATAGTGAAGGGAGAGGGGGTAGGTTCGGCTATTTAGGGTGGGTTTGGGTGGGAAAGAAATTTTGAATTTTGAAGGTAGGTGGGGTTTATGGGAAAAAGTAGATGGATGTGAGTGGTGAAGAGGTGATGGGGAAGAGAGATTGAAGTGATTGGTGAAGGGTTCTTGGGAAAGGGTGTTATTGGATTATGAGGAGGGAAGGTGAGTGGAGGTAGGTGGGGATCCTGTGGGGTCCACTGATCCTGAGATGATCCTGTGGGGTCCACAGATCCTGAGGTGTCAAGGATTTACATCCCTGCACCAATTAGGCATGTAGAATGCCTTTGCATACAATTTTGGCGTTTAAACGCCGAAGTGATGCTTATTTTGGGCGTTCAACGCCCAATTGCAGCATGTTTCTGGCATTGAACACCAGTTCCATGCTTGTTTCTGGCGTTCAGCGGTAGCTCTCCTCAGGGTATATTCCTGGTGTTCAAACGCCAGGATGTTGCTTGTTTCTGGCATTCAGCGCCAGGTCCATGCTCTGTTCTGGCGTTGAACGCCAGCCAGATGCTCCTTACTGGCGTTTAAACGCCAGTAAGTCCTTCCTCCAGGGTGTGATTTTTCTTCTGCTATTTTTTTTATTCTGTTTTTAATTTTAGTATTTTTTTCGTGACTCCACATGATCATGAACCTAATAAAACATAAAATAACAATAAAATAAAAATAAAATTAGATAAATAAAAATTGGGTTGCCTCCCAATAAGCACTCTTTAAATGTCACTAGCTTGACAGTGGGCTCTCATGGAGCCTCACAGATGTTCAGAGCATGATGAGGGCCTCCCAACACCAAACTTAGAGTTTGAATGTGGGGGCTTCTCAACACCAAACTTAGAGTTTGGTTGTGGCCTCCGAACACCAAACTTAGAGTTTGATTGTGGGGGCTTTGTTTGACTCTGTATTGAGAGAAGCTTTTCATACTTCCTCTCCATGTATACAGAAGAGCACCCTTGGGTCTTAAAAACAAGGTAGTCCCCATTCAATTAAAGGACTAATTCTCCTCTGTTAACATCTATCACAGCTCCTGCTGTGGCTAGAAAAGTTTTTTCCAGGATGATGCATTCATCCTCCTCCTTTCTAGTGTCTAAAATTATTAAATCAACAGGGATGTAAAGGCCCTTAACCTTTACTAACACGTCCTCTACTAATCCATAAGCTTGTCTTACTGACTTGTTTGCCATTTGTAATGGGAATATGGCAGGTTGTACCTCAATGATCCCCAGCTTCTCCATTACAGAGAGTGGCATAAGGTTTTTGCCTAACCCTAGGTCATATAGAGCCTTGTTAAAGGTCATGGTGCCTATGGTACAGGGTATTAAGAATTTACCAGGATCTTGTTTCTTTTGAGGTAAAGTTTGCTGAACCCATGTATCTAGTTCACTAATGAGCAAGGGAGGTTCACCTTCCCAAGACTTTATTACCAAACAACTTGGCATTCAGCTTCATGATAGCTCCTAGATATTGAGCAACTTGCTCTCCAGTTACATCTTCATCCTCTTCAGAGGAAGAATAGTCTTCAGAGCTCATGAATGGCAGAAGGAGATTTAATGGAATCTCTATGGTCTCTATATGAGCCTCATATTCCTTTGGGTCCTCAATAGGGAACTCCTTCTTGCTTGAGAGACGTCCCATGAGGTCTTCCTCATTGGGATTCACGTCCTCTCCTTCCTCTCTTGGTTCGGCCGTGTTGACTATGTCAATGGCCTTGCACTCTCTTTTTGGATTCTCTTCAGTATTGCTTGGGAGAGTACTAGGAGGAGTTTCAGTTACCTTCTTACTCAGCTGGCCTTAGACAAAACAGGGACTATGTTTGCTAAGTTAGAAGAGCTCTGTTCAAAATTCTCTGTTTGTTTCTGAGAAGATGATGGAAAAGGTTTGCTATTGCTGAACCTGTTTCTTCCACCATTATTAAAGCCTTGTTGAGGCTTTTGTTGATCCTTCCATAAGAAATTTGGGTGATTTCTCCATGATGAATTATAGGTGTTTCCATAAGGTTCACCCATGTAATTTACCTCTGCCATTGCAGGATTCTCAGGATCATAAGCTTCTTCTTCAGAAGATGCCTCTTTAGTGCTGTTGGATGCATTTTGCCATCCATTCAGACTTTGAGAAATCATGTTGACTTGCTGAGTCAACATTTTATCTGAGCCAATATGGCATTCAGAGCATCAATTTCAAGAACTCCCTTCCTTTGAGGCGTCCCATTATTCACGGAATTCCTCTCAGAAGTGTACATGAATTGGTTATTTGCAACCATTTCAGTAAGTTCCTGAGCTTCTGCAAGTGTTTTCTTTAAGTGAATGGATCCACCTGTAGAATGGTCCAGTGACATTTTAGAGAACTCAGACAGACCATAATAGAATATATCTATCATGGTCCATTCTGAAAACATGTCAGAAGGACACCTTTTGGTCATCTGCTTGTATCTTTCTCAAGCTTCATAGAGGGATTCACCATCTTTTTACTTGAAGGTTTGAACATCCACTCTAAGCTTGCTCAACTTTTAAGGAGGAAAGAACTTAACCAAGAAGGTCATGACCAACTTATCCCAAGAGTCCAGGCTATCTTTAGGTTGTGAGTCCAACCATGTTCTAGCTCTGTCTCTTACAGCAAAAGGGAAAAGTATGAGCCTGTAGACTTCAGGATCTACTCCATTAGTCTTAACAGTCTCACAGATATGCAAGAATTGAGATGCTTCTTCCATGAAACTTGGAAGTAGGTGTAGCATAATCACCAAGCATCCTCCTTGCATTATTGTTGTTGGGTTCGGCTGCCATCTCCTTTTCTTGTTCGAAAATCTTAGTAAGGTTGTCTCTGGATTGTTGTAATTTAGCTTCTCTTAGTTTCCTCTTCAGAGTCCTTTCAGGTTCAGGATCAGCTTCAACAAGAATGCCTTTTTCCTTATTCCTGCTCATATGAGAAAGAAGAGAATAGAAAAGGAAGAGAAATCCTCTATGTCACAGTATAGAGATTCCTTTATGTTAGAAGAAGAAGGGAATAAAGGAAGGAGAATCCAAACACACGGGTGAGGATAGAGGCAGTGATTTGAGATGAAGAGAGGTGAAGAGAGGTGAAGAGAGGTGTTAGTACATGAATAAATAAATAGAAGAAGAAGAGAGAGGGAGAAATTTTTGAAAATAAATTTTAAAAAAGGAGTTAAATAATTTTCGAAAATAAAAGGGAAGATAAAATTAAAATTAAAATTTAAAACAATTAATTAATTAAAAAGAATTTTTGAAAAAAGAGGGAGGTATTTTCGAAAATTAGAGACGGAAGAGTAGTTAGGTAGTTTTGAAAAAGATAAGAAACAAACAAAAAGTCAAATAGTTAGTTGAAAAAGATTTGAAAATTAATTTTGAAAAGATAAGAAGATAAGAAGTTAGAAAAGATATTTTAAAATCAAATTTTTGAAAAAGATAAAATTCAGAAAAAGATATGTGATGAGCGGATAATTTATACCCTTTTTGGCATTGTTTTTAGTATGTTTTTAGTAGTTTTAGTTGAGTTCTTAGTATATTTTTATTAGTTTTTAGTTAAAATTCACTTTTCTGGACTTTACTATAAGTTTGTGTGTTTTTCTGTGATTTCAGGTATTTTCTGGCTGAAATTGAGGGACCTGAGCAAAAATCTGATTCAGAGACTGAAAAGGACTGCAGATGCTGTTGGATTCTGACCTCCCTGCACTCGAAGTGGATTTTCTGGAGCTACAGAAGCCCAATTGGCGCGCTCTTAACGGCGTTGGAAAGTAGACATCCTGGGCTTTCCAGCATTATATGATAGTCCATACTTTGCCCAAGATTTGATGGCCCAAACCGGCGTTCAAAGTCACCCTCAGAAATCCCAGCGTTAAACGCCGGAACTGGCACCAAAATGGGAGTTAAACGCCCAAACTGGCATAAAAGCTGGCGTTTAACTCCAAGAAGAGTCTCTACACGAAATTGCTTCATTGCTCAGCCCAAGCACACACCAAGTGGGCCCGGAAGTGGATTTTTATGTCATTTACTCATCTCTGTAAACCTTAGGATACTAGTTTCTTATAAATAGGACCTTTCACTATTGTATTTATATCTTTGGACATTTAGTTCTTAGATCATTGGGAGGCTGGCCTCACGGCCATGCCTAGACCTTGTTCTTATGTATTTTCAACGGTGGAGTTTCTACACACCATAGATTAAGGTGTGGAGCTCTGCTGTACCTCGAGTATTAATGCAATTACTATTGTTCTTCTATTCAATTCCGCTTGTTCTTTGTCCAAGATATCACTTGTTCTTCAACTTGATGAATGTGATGATCCGTGACACTCATCATCATTCTCACCTATGAACAAGGTGACTGACAACCACTTTGTTCTACAAGCAATCAAGGCTCTAGTGAATATCTCTTGGATTCCTGATACACGATGCATGGTTGATCGCCTGACAACCGAGTGCTCGCCTGACAAACGAGCCAGCCATTCCGTGGGATCAGAGTCTTCGTGGTATAGGCGAGAACTGATGGCGGCATTCAAGAGAATCCGGAAGGTCTAAACCTTGTCTGTGGTATTCTGAGTAGGATTCAATGATTGAATGACTGTGACGTGCTTCAAACTCCTAGCAGGCGGGGCGTTAGTGACAGACGCAAAAGAATCACTGGATTCTATTCAGGCCTGACCGAGAACCGACAGCTGATTAGCCATATGCTGTGACAGAGCATAGGAACATTTTCACTGAGAGGATGGGAGGTAGCCACTGACAACGGTGAAACCCTACACAAGCTTGCCATGGAAAGGAGTAAGAAGGATTGGATGAAGACAGTAGGAAAGCAGAGAGACGGAAGGGAAGGCATCTTCATACGCTTATCTGAAGTTCTTACCAATGAATTACATAAGTACCTCTATCTTTATCTTTATGCTTTATTCGTATATCACTATACTCAATTGAGTCCGCCTGACTAAGATTTACAAGGTGACCATAGCTTGCTTCATACCAACAATCTCCGTGGGATCGACCCTTACTCGCGTAAGGTATTACTTGGACGACCCAGTGCACTTGCTGGTTAGTTGTGCAAAGTTGTGTAGTGATCACAATTTCGCGCACCAAGTTTTTGGCGCCGTTGCCGGGGATTGTTCGAGTATGGACAACTAACGGTTCATCTTGTTGCTTAGATTAGGTATTTTTTCAGAGTTCTTAAGAATAAATTCTAGTGTTTCAAAGTGATGTTCTTATCATCACCAAGCTGATTGATCTTCATCAATTTAGCTCTTGAATGCAATGTTCTGCTGAAGCTTGGCTAGCCATGTCTAATTCCTTTAGACTGAAGCTTTAGACTAACATTGCATGATTCCTGGAATTCTCATTAAGAATTTTGATACCTTTATTTTCTTTTCCATATAATTTTCGAAAAAGCACAAAAAAATTACAAAATCATAAAAACCAAAAATATTTTATGTTTCTTGTTTGAGTCTAGTGTCTCATTTTAAGTTTGGTGTCAATTGCATGCATTCATTCATGTGTCTTAAGGATCTTCAAGATGTTATTGATGATTTCTTACTCTAATCTTTAAATTCTCTTGACTTAAGTGTTTTGTGTGTCTCATATGCATTCTCATTAGTGTCAGTAGTATACAAACTGCTAAGTTTGGTGTCTTGCATGCATTGTTATTTGATTTTAGTTGCATTTTGATTATTAAAAAAAAATCCAAAAATATTTTTAATTTGTGTCTTCTCAAGTCAATAATACAGAGAATTGAAGATTCAGAACATACAGCAGAGGAATTGCACAAAAAAAGCTGGGCGTTCAAAACGCCCAGTGAAGAAGGACAGACTGGCGTTTAAACACCAGCCAGGGTACCTGGTTGGGCGTTTAACGCCCAAAAGGGTATAGTTTTTGGCGTTAAACGCCAGAATGTGCACCATTCTGGGCGTTTAACGCCAGGATGGCACAAGGGGGAGGATTTTGTTTTCAAATCAATGTTTTTTTCAAGTTTTCAAAGTTTTTCAAAATCAAATCTTTTTCAAATCATATATTTTCAATCAAATGTTTTCAAAATCAATTTCTTTCCTTTTTCAAAGATACTTGCTATCAATTAATGATTTGATTCAACATTTCAAGTATGTTGCCTTTTCTGTTGAGAAAGGTTTAATGTTTGAATCATATCTTTTCTTGATAGGCAAGTCATTAATTTTTAAAATCAAATCTTTTTAAAAATTGTTTTCAAATCATATTTTCTCAATCATATATTTTTTTTAAAACCAATCATATCTTCTTAACCTCATCTTTTTCAAAATAGTTTTCAATCAAATCTTTTTGACTTCTAATTTCAAAATCTTTTTCAAAAATCACTTGATTTCTTTCCCACTTTTATTTTCGAAAAGTAATTAGTGTTTTTCAAAATGTTTTCAAAATATTTTACTTAATTTTCGAAAATTACTTCCCTTCTTCTCACATCCTTCTATTTATGGACTAACACTATTCCTTAATGCAAAATTCGAACTCCATCTTCTTTGATAAGTTCGAATTTTCTACTTCTGTCTTCTACTTTTCTTTTCCTCTGACACCTCAAGGAATCTCTATACTGTGACATAGAGGATTCCACATTTTCTTGTTCTCTTCTCTTTCATATGAGCAGGAACAAAGACAAAAGCATTCTTGTTGAAGCTGACCCTGAACCTGAAAGGACCTTGAAGCAAAAGCTAAGAGAAGCTAAGGCACAATTCTCTGTAGAGGACCTAACAGAAACCTTCAAAGAAGAAGGACCCATGGCAGCCGAAAACAACAACAATGCCAACAATGCAAGGAAGATGCTGGGTGACTTTACTGCACCTGCTCCCGACTTCTATGGGAGAAGCATCTCTATCCCTGACATTGGAGCAAACAACTTTGAGCTTAAGCCTCAATTAGTTTCTCTAATGCAATAGAATTGCAAGTTCCATGGACTTCCATTGGAAGATCCTCATCAGTTCTTAGCTGAATTCTTGCAAATCTGTGACACTGTCAAGACTAATGGGGTAGACCCTGAGGTCTACAGACTTATGCTATTCCCTTTTGCTGTAAGAGACAGAGCTAGGACATGGTTGGACTCACAACCTAAAGAAAGCCTGGACTCATGGGAAAAGCTAGTCAATGCCTTCTTGGCAAAGTTCTTTCCACCTCAAAAATTGAGTAAGTTTAGAGTGGAAGTCCAAACCTTCAGACAGAAGGATGGAGAATCCCTCTATGAAGCTTGGGAAAGATACAAACAATTGATCAGAAAATGTCCTCCTGACATGCTTTCTGAATGGAGCATCATAGGTATTTTCTATGATGGTCTCTCTGAACTATCCAAGATGTCTTTGGATAGCTCTGCTGGAGGATCTCTTCATCTGAAGAAGACGCCTACAGAAGCTCAAGAGCTGATTGAAATGGTTGCAAATAACCAATTCATGTACACTTCTGAAAGGAATCCTGTGAACAATGGGACTAATCAGAAGAAAGGAGTTCTTGAGATTGATGCTCTGAATGCCATTCTGGCTCAGAACAAGATATTGACCCAACAAGTCAATTTGATCTCTCAAAGTCTGTCTGGAATGCAAAATGCACCAAGCAGTACTAAGGATGCTTCATCTGAAGAAGAAGCATATGATCCTGAGAACCCTTCAATGGAAGAGGTGAATTACCTAGGAGAACCCTATGGAAACACCTATAATTCTTCATGGAGAAATCACCCAAATTTCTCATGGAAGAATCAAGAAAGATCTCAACAAGGTTTTAACAACAATAATGGTGGAAGAAATAGGTTTAGCAATGGCAAGCCTTTTCCATCATCTTCTCAGCAACAGACAGAGAATTCTAAGCAGAACCCCTCTGACTTAGCAACCATGGTCTCTGATCTAATCAAAACCACTCAAAGTTTCATGACTGAAACAAGGTCCTCCATTAGGAATTTGGAGGCACAAGTGGGACAGCTGAGCAAGAAAGTTACTGAACTCCCTCCTAGTACTCTCCCAAGCAATACAGAAGAAAATCCAAAAGGAGAGTGCAAGGCCATCAACATGGCCGAATTTGGAGAGGAAGGAGAGGAAGTGAACGCCACTGAGGGAGACCTCAATGGGCGTGCACTGACCTCCATTGAGTTCCCCAATGAGGGACCATGGGAATCTGAAGCTCAAAATGAGACCATAGAGATTCCATTGGACTTACTTCTGCCTTTCATGAGCTCTGATGAGTATTCTTCCTCTGAAGAGGATGAGTATGTCACTGAAGAGCAAGTTGCTAAATACCTTGGAGCAATCATGAAGCTAAATGACAAGTTATTTGGAAATGAGACTTGGGAGAATGAACCTCCTTTGCTCACCAAAGAACTGGATGACTTGTCTAGGCAGAAATTACCTCAAAAGAGACAAGATCCTGGGAAGTTTTCAATACCTTGTACCATAAGCACCATGACCTTCAAGAAGGCTCTGTGTGACTTAGGGTCAAGTGTAAACCTCATGCCTCTCTCTGTAATGGAGAAGCTAGGGATCTTTGAGGTGCAAGCTGCAAGAATCTCATTAGAGATGGCAGACAACTCAAGAAAACAAGCTCATGGACTTGTGGAGGATGTTTTGGTGAAGATTGAAGACCATTACATCCCTGCTGATTTCATAGTCCTAGAGACTGGGAAGTGCATGGATGAAACCATCATCCTTGGCAGACCCTTCCTAGTCACAGCAAAGGCTGTGATTGATGTTGATAGAGGAGAGTTGATCATTCAAGTGAATGAAGAATCCTTGGTGTTTAAAGCTCAAGGATATCCCTCTGTCATCATGGAGAGGAAGCATGAAGAGCTTCTCTCAAATCAGAGTCAAACAGAGCCCCCACAGTCAAACTCTAAGTTTGGTGTTGGGAGGCCACAACCAAACTCTAAGTTTGGTGTTGAACCCCCACATTCAAACTCTAAGTTTGGTGTTGGGAGGTTCCAACATAGCTCTGAGCATTTCTGAGGCTCCATAAGAGTCCTCTGTCAAGCTAATGACACTAAAGAAGTGCTTGTTGGGAGGCAACCCAATATTATATTTTGACTATTTTCTTTTGTTATTTTATGTTTTTTGTAGGTTGATGATCATGAGAAGTCACAAAATCAATTGAAAAAGCAAAAACAGAATGAAAAACAGGAAGAAAAACAGCACACCCTGGAGGAAGAACCCACTGGCGTTTAAACGCCAGTGAGGCTAGCAATTGGGCGTTTAACGCCCAATCTGGCACCATTCTGGGCGTTTAACGCCAGAAAGGGGCACCAGACTGGCGTTAAACGCCAGAAAAGGGCAAAAACCTGGCGTTAAACGGCAGGAATGGGCACCACCCCGGCGTTTAACGCCAGAAATGGCTCAAAACGTGATTTTGAATGCCATTTGGTGCAGGGATGACTTTTCCTTGACACCACAGGATCCCCACCAACCCCACCACTCTCTCTCTCTTCTTCACCCATTCACCAATCACCTCAACTCCTCTTCCCCAAAAACCCTTCACCTATCAAATCCCATCTTTCTCTTCACCACTCACATCCATCCTCCATAAAACCCCACCTACCTCACCATTCAAATTCAAACCACTTTCCCACCCAAACCCACCCTCACTTGGCCGAACCATGACCTCCCCTCTCCTATATAAACCCTTCTTCACCCCTTCATTTTCACACAACCTAAACACCACTTCTCCCCCTCTTTGGCCGAACACATAGCCATTCCCTTCTTCCTCATTTCTTCTTCTTCTACTCTCTTCTTTCTTCTTTTGCTCGAGGACGAGCAATCCTTTTAAGTTTGATGTGGTAAAAGCATTGCTTTTTGTTTTTCCATAACCATTTATGGCATCCAAGGCCGGAGAAACCTCTAGAAAGAGGAAAGGGAAGGCAAAAGCCTCCTCCTCCGAGTCATGGGAGATGAAGAGATTCATCTTAAGGGTGCATCAAGACCACTTCTATGAAGTTGTGGCCATGAAGAAGGGTCAACTTTGATCAAAGGTTGGACCAAGTCCTCATAGACATTTATGAAGAGGGCGTTCAATGAAAGAGAGATTCAAGAGGGAAGCCGGTTCAACTGAGAAGGCATGACCTCAAGCCCATCACTAAGAAAAAGATGGAGCAAACAAGAGATCCCACTCATCATGAAATCCCTGAGATACCTCAAGGGATGCACTTTCCTCCACAAAACTATTGGGAGCAAATTAACACCTCCCTAGGAGAATTGAGTTCCAACATGGGACAACTAAGGGTGGAGCACCAAGAACACTCTATTCTCCTCCATGAAATTAGAGAAGATCAAAAGAATCATGAGAGAAGAGCAACAAAGACAAGGAAGAGACATTGAGGAGCTCAAGCACTCCATAAGACCTTCAAGAGGAAGAACAAGCCGCCATCACTAAGGTGGACCCGTTCTTTAATCTCCTTGTTCTTTATTCTTCTGTTTTTCGAAAATTAATGCTTATATTTGTCCATGTTTGTGTCTTATGATCATTAGTGTCTTAGTGTCTATGCCTTAAAGTTATGAATGTCCTATGAATCCATCACCTCTCTTAAATGAAAACTGTTTTTATCACAAAAGAACAAGAAGTACAGGATTTCGAATTCATCTTTAAAACTAGCTTAATTAGTTTGATGTGGTGACAATACTTTTTGTTTTCTGAATGTATGCTTGAACAGTGCATATGTCTTTTGAATTTGTTGTTCATGAATGTTAAAATTGTTGGCTCTTGAAAGAATGATGAAAAAGGAGACATGTTACTGAGGATCTGAAAAATCATAAAAATGATTCTTGAAGCAAGAAAAAGCAGTGAATACAAAAAAAAAACAAACGAAAAAAAAGGAGAAAGAGAAAAAGAAAGAAAAAGAAAGAAATAAAGTTGTGATCTAAGGCAAAAAGAGTGTGCTTAAGAACCCTGGACACCTCTAATTGGGGACTCTAGCAAAGCTGAGTCACAATCTGAAAAGGTTCACCCAATTATGTGTCTGTGGCATGTATGTATCCGGTGGTAATACTGGAAAACAGAGTGCTTTGGGCCACGGCCAAGACTCAATAAGTAGCTGTGTTCAAGAATCATCATACTTAACTAGGAGAATCAATAACACTATCTGGATTCTGAGTTCCTAAAGAAGCCAATCATTCTGAATTTCAAAGGATAAAGTGAGATGCCAAAACTGTTCGGAGGCAAAAAGCTACTAGTCCCGCTCATCTAATTTGGAGCTAAGTTTCATTGATAATTTGGAGTCTATAGTATATTCTCTTCTTTTTATCTTATTTGATTTTCAGTTGCTTGAGGACAAGCAACAATTTAAGTTTGGTGTTGTGATGAGCGGATAATTTATACCCTTTTTGGCATTGTTTTTAGTATGTTTTTAGTAGTTTTAGTTGAGTTCTTAGTATATTTTTATTAGTTTTTAGTTAAAATTCACTTTTCTGGACTTTACTATGAGTTTGTGTGTTTTTCTGTGATTTCAGGTATTTTCTGGCTGAAATTGAGGGACCTGAGCAAAAATCTGATTCAGAGACTGAAAAGGACTGCAGATACTGTTGGATTCTAACCTCCCTGCACTCGAAGTGGATTTTCTAGAGCTACAGAAGCCCAATTAGCGCGCTCTTAACGGCGTTGGAAAGTAGACATCCTGGGCTTTCCAGCAATATATGATAGTCCATACTTTGCCCAAGATTTGATGGCCCAAACCGGCGTTCAAAGTCACCCTCAGAAATCCCAGCGTTAAACGCCGGAACTGGCACCAAAATGGGAGTTAAACGCCCAAACTGGCATAAAAGCTGGCGTTTAACTCCAAGAAGAGTCTCTACACGAAATTGCTTCATTGCTCAGCCCAAGCACGCACCAAGTGGGCCCGGAAGTGAATTTTTATGTCATTTACTCATCTCTGTAAACCTTAGGATACTAGTTTCTTATAAATAGGACCTTTCACTATTGTATTTATATCTTTGGACATTTAGTTCTTAGATCATTGGGAGGCTGGCCTCACGGCCATGCCTAGACCTTGTTCTTATGTATTTTCAACGGTGGAGTTTCTACACACCATAGATTAAGGTGTGGAGCTCTGCTGTACCTCGAGTATTAATGCAATTACTATTGTTCTTCTATTCAATTCCGCTTGTTCTTTGTCCAAGATATCACTTGTTCTTCAACTTGATGAATGTGATGATCCGTGACACTCATCATCATTCTCACCTATGAACAAGGTGACTGACAACCACTTTTGTTCTACAAGCAATCAAGGCTCTAGTGAATATCTCTTGGATTCCTGATACACGATGCATGGTTGATCGCCTGACAACCGAGTGCTCGCCTGACAAATGAGCCAGCCATTCCGTGGGATCAGAGTCTTCGTGGTATAGGCGAGAACTGATGGCGGCATTCAAGAGAATCCGGAAGGTCTAAACCTTGTCTGTGGTATTCTGAGTAGGATTCAATGATTGAATGACTGTGACGTGCTTCAAACTCCTAGCAGGCGGGGCGTTAGTGACAGACGCAAAAGAATCACTGGATTCTATTCCGGCCTGACCGAGAACCGACAGCTGATTAGCCATATGCTGTGACAGAGCATAGGAACATTTTCACTGAGAGGATGGGAGGTAGCCACTGACAATGGTGAAACCCTACACAAGCTTGCCATGGAAAGGAGTAAGAAGGATTGGATGAAGACAGTAGGAAAGCAGAGAGACGGAAGGGAAGGCATCTTCATACGCTTATCTGAAGTTCTTACCAATGAATTACATAAGTACCTCTATCTTTATCTTTATGCTTTATTCGTATATCACTATACTCAATTGAGTCTGCCTGACTAAGATTTACAAGGTGACCATAGCTTGCTTCATACCAACAATCTCCGTGGGATCGACCCTTACTCGCGTAAGGTATTACTTGGACGACCCAGTGCACTTGCTGGTTAGTTGTGCAAAGTTGTGTAGTGATCACAATTTCGCGCACCAATATGATAGAAAGATATGATTAAAAAGATATGGTTAAAAAAGATTTAATTTTTTAAAATTAAAATTAATTACTTAACTAACAAGAAACTAAAAGATAGGATTCTAGAATTTAAAGATTGAACCTTTCTTAACAAGAAAGTAACAAACTTCAAATTTTTGAATCAATCATATTAATTGTTAGCATAATTTTCGAAAATAAAGATAAAACTAAGAAAAAGATTTTTGAAAAATATTTCAAAAAAATTAAATTTTCGAAAATAAAAAAATAAAAAAGATTTGATTTTTTTTGAAAAAGTTTTGAAAAGATAAGATTTTTCAAATTGAAATTTTGACTTGACTAACAAGAAACAACTTATTTTAAAAAATTTTTTGACTAAGTCAACCCAAAATTTTGAATTTTTAAGAGAAATAAGGAAAATATATTTTTTTATTTTTTAACTTTTAATGATGAGAGAGAAAAACACAAATATGATCCAAAACATGAAAATTTTGGATCAAAACACATGATGCATGCAAGAACACTATGAATGTCAAGATGAACACCAAGAACACTTTGAAGATCATGATGAACATCAAGAACATATTTTTGAAAAAATTTTTGATGCAAAGAAAACATACAAGACACCAAACTTAGAAATCTTTAATGCTTGGACACTATGAATGCAAAAATGCATATGAAAAACAATAAAAGACACAAAACAAGAAAACATCAAGATCAAACAAGAAGACTTACCAAGAACAACTTGAAGATCATGAAGAACACTATGAATGCATGAATTTTCGAAAAATGCAAAAATTTTTTAAAACATGCAATTGACACCAAACTTAAAAATTGACACTAAACTCAAACAAGAAACGCAAAATATTTTTGATTTTTATGATTTTATGATTTTTTTTGTATTTTCTTTTTATTTTTTCGAAAAACATACAGGAAAAAGAAAATAGGAAATTCAAAATTTTTAAGAAGAATTCCAGGAATCTTTCAATGTTAGCCTAAAGCTCCAATCCAAGGGTTGGGCATGGCTTAATAGCCAGCCAGTTTTAGGATACATAGTTCAAGCATGTGAAGAGGAAGCCTCAGTTCAAAAGAATTAGACATGACTTTACAGCCAACCAGGATTCAACATGCTTCATGAAACTCTAGAATCCATTCTTAAAAATTCTGAAGCCATAGAATGATTTATTTTTAAAATATTATATATATATATATATATATATATATATATATATATATATATTCGAAAATAATTTTTGGGAAAAACGAAAACAAAGAAAAATTTTGAACAAATTTTTGAAAACTTTTTGAAAAGAAAATTACCTAATCTGAGCAACAAGACGAACCGTTAGTTGTCCAAACTCGAACAATCCCCGGCAACGGCGCCAAAAACTTGGTAGGCGAAATTGTGATCATCAACAATGGCTCCAAAGACTTGGTGCTCTCAAACGTAAATCACACTTTGTCACAACTCCGCACAACTAACTAGCAAGTGTACTGGGTCGTCCATGTAACAAACCTTACGTGAGTAAGGGTCGATCCCACAGAGATTGTTGGTATGAAGCAAGCTATGGTCACCTTGTAAATCTCAGTCAGGCAGATAATAAATGCTTATGAGTTTCCGAATGATAACAATAAATAAACAGAAAATAAAGATAGAGTTACTCATGTAATTCAATGGTGGGAATTTCAGACAAGTGTATGGAGGTGATGTGTTCCTTCTGAATCTCTGCTTTCGAACTGCTTTTATCCAATCTTTGTCACTCCTTTCTATGGCAAGCTGTATGTAGGGCATCACCGTTGTCAATGGTTACATCCCATCCTCTCAGTGAAAAAGGTCCAAATGCTCTGTCACGGCACGGCTAATCATCTGTCGGTTCTTGATCATGTCGGAATAGAATCCATTGATTCTTTTGCGTTTGTCATCACGCCCAACAATCGCGAGTTTGAAGCTCGTCACAGTCATTCAATCCCAGAATCCTACTCGGAATACCACAGACAAGGTTTAGACTTTTCGGATTCTCATGAATGCCGCCATCAATTCTAGCTTATACAACGAAGACTCTGATCTCACGGAATGGAAGGATCGGTTGTTAGGGGAGGGGCAACCATGCATCGTGTATAAGGAATCCAATAGATACCCATCCTAGCTCTCGCTTGTAGAACGGAAGTGGTTGTCAAGCACGCGTTCATAAGGATGGATGATGATGAGTGTCACAGATATTCACATCCATCAGGTTGAAGTACGAATGGTATCTTAGAACAGGAATAAATTGAATTGAATAGAAAATAGTAGTAATTGCATTAAAACTTGAGGTACAGCAGAGTTCCACACCCTTAATCTATGGTGTGTAGAAACTCCACCGTTGAAAATACATAAGTGATGAAGGTCCAGACATGGCCGAATGGCCAGCCCCCATGAAAGACCGCATAAACTGATCAAAGATTTATCAAAAGATGTCTAATACACTAGTAAAAAGTTCTATTTATACTAAACTAGCTACTAGGATTTACAGAAGTAAGTAATTAATGCATAAATCCACTTCTGGGGCCCACTTGGTGTGCGTTTGGGCTGGGCTTGATCTTTACACGAGCTGAGGCTTCTTTTGGAGTTGAACGCCAAGTTGTAACGTGTTTTTAGGTTCAACTCTAGTTCGTGACGTGTTTCTGGCGTTTGACTCTATAATGCAGCATGGAACTGGCGTTGAGCGCTATTTTACGTCGTCTAATCTCAAATAAAGTATGGACTATTATATATTGCTGGAAAGCTCTAGATATCTACTTTCCAACGCCGATGAGAGCGAGCCATTTGGAGTTTTGTAGCTCCAGAAATTTCATTTCGAGTGCAGGGAGGTCAAAATCCAACAGCATCAGCAATCCTTTGTCAGCCTTCTTATCAGAGTTTTGCTTAGGTCCCTCAATTTCAACCAGAAAATACCTGAAATCACAGAAAAACACACAAACTCATAGTAAAGTCCAAAAATGTGAATTTAGCATAAAAACTAATGAAAACATCCCTAAAAGTAACTAGATCATACTAAAAACTACCTAAAAACAATGCCAAAAAGCGTATAAATTATCTGCTCATCTGGCAACATGTCTAGGCAGTCCACAAGTATAGCATACATTTCTCCCTATTGCATGGGGATACTCGTTAAAGTTGGTCCCTCTGCAGTTGCCTTAACCATGAGGATGTTGAGGGGCATGTCCACTCCTCTTGAAGTTTTTGGCCCCTCGTTTAAAAATACTTCCCATGACCCTTGTCACTAGTACACTACAAGCATCTCTCGCCAAAGCTGTCTTCTTGGCACATTTCTCTATAACTCTCACCTAGTTCACCAATTTAGACAATCTCCTTATCTCCAACGGAGCCACAACAGTCATGATGGTATCATTAAACCCTCCTTGGCACTTGATATGCTTCTAGCTCTTACAGAACTCAGGAGCACCCTGAAATACCCTTGAGAATCTATAGAATTCCTCAAACTTACTGGTATCCTCGGCTACAGACAAAAATGCTTGCTTCAATTGCATGAGTTCCAACTCTCTAGCCTTCCTCACCAACTCCAAAAAATACTTCCTGTAGAAAGCAGTCTGAAACAACTGCCACGATATGTCTGCCATCTAAATGTGCAGCAGTTGGCACTCTCCTTGCCACCAATGCCGAGCTTTTACCATCAACTGATAAGTCGAAAACTCCACAAATTGATTATCTGAGGCATGCTGAGTCTGCAGTGCACGCTCCATGCCTTAGCACCAGTTATCTGCTTTAGTAGGATTTGTCATTCCTCTGAAAGTCAGTAGATTAACATTCAGAAAGGAAGCCAAAGTCATCGAAGCACCCTCTAAGTTATTTTTGGTCCCTTCTTCATTTTTATTTTCTATTGGCTGCCCCAACCTTTCCATAGCTTGAGTAGTTGTAGCGGCACTCGCTTGCATAGAGTTATCTAGGTTAGTCATTGCCGCCATTAACTCGGCCTAGTTATCGGCCGGTTGGTCATCCTCATTCTCTCTCTATGTACGTGATCGACCTTCTCCACAAGTTGTCATTCAGAGTCCTGTCCACACCAAACAATCGATATCAAAGTGATCAGTCTCAATACATCAAGCTTAGTGCTTCAATTGACCTAAAAAGGCACTCACAAACACCCATGCTAAGCATATCAAACAGATATTCCTAATAAGCATGAAAGAAAAACAACCAGAGTGTACAATGAAGAACAATCAGTCCATCCTCAAGCTCATGAGGATAAATCACTCTGATACCACTAAATGTAACACCTTATCACCCTAAGCCTTACCTCTAGCCATAAATCAAACGGCGACAAAGTACCATGACAGTTCTAAAGCTCACACCATAATCTATAGTAAAAAAAATATAATGCAGTAGAAGCCCGATGAAGGAATAAAAGCTCAAAGAAGTAGAAAATAGAGATACAAAAGTGCAAAGCATTCACACACAATAACTGAACACGTAGGCACAAGAAATAAACATAATATAGAGTAAACAAGGTGTATATATATATATATACAAAAAAAAAATACTAGCCAGCCTACGGCGTTTAGGCCGACTAGCCAAGATAGAATACAATAGAGTTTTGATGTTTGAAACAGGTAACATCTTATCTTTCAATGTTTCAAAATACAAGACTCTAAGGCAACAAAATATGCAAAAGGGAAAGACTAAAAAAGTAAATCAAAATAAAAGTTGAGCCATCCTCTGCTCTGTCACCATCCGCAAACTCATTGATGACTCGCATCATCTATCTGTTTTCTCATAAAAAAATGACTATAGAATGAATGAATTCTCACTAATTTAATGCATTATTGGGAGTTATATCATGAATTAGTTGAGCACTACTTTGAAATTAGATCTTGCATGCATTTCATGAGAAAAGAGCAACAAAAGAAAGAAGAAGCATGCAAAGGAGGCTGGGCGCCTGTAGAGGCGTGGTGCTCCATAACAGCAAAGCTGGCATGTCTACAGACATGCTAGGGCGTGACACGCCGGGACAATATCTCAGTGAATGATATTTGACACAGCAAAAGGGGAGTGCCATTGGTGCTTGCATAGGTGTGGCACGCCAAGAAGCTCAAACTGGCGTGTCTACAGGCATGCCAGGGCGTGGCACACCAGGCTTACAACCCAGAAAGAAAAGTTGGTGCAGCATAAGGGGCGTGCCATTGGTGCTTGAAGGAGTGTGGCACGCTCAGAATCTTAAGTTGGCATGTATACTGGTGTGCCTGGGCGTGGCACGCCAGGCTACTTTTCCAGAGAAGTGAAATAAGTGCAACAGTACTGGCATGCTCGAAGGCGTAGTGACGAACTGATTTCTATCGGTAAAGAAATTCACAAGAACATAATCGCGTTGTAAGTATAGTTTCTAAACCAACAGAGAATTCTTTCGTGCAAAAGTTTGGTTGTCACAAGTAACAAAACCCAATAAAATTTATAACCGAAGTATTCAAACCTCGGGTCGTCTTCTCAAGGAATTTCAAGAAAGTATGATTTATTATTGGTTATGGAAAACAATATTTTTTTGGTTATTGAAAGGTTGAGCAGGGAAAATAAATTGCAAGAAAAATAAATTAATAACTAGAAAAACTCTTAACAAGATATGAAAACTGGACGTCCTATCTTAATTATCCTTATCAATTATGATGAGAATTGGATTTTTCTCCCACCTTATTAACCTCTAACTATGAAGGTAAGTTAAGTGGATGAATCAATTTGATTCCTCATATCCTAGTCAATTCCTAAGAAAAGACTAGAGTTATTGGAATTCAAATTAATTAGCAAAGATAACAATTATCAATCACAATGAGTTTGATAACTCAAGTGTCTCCAATTAATCAATTCATCAATTAAAGCCAAGAATATAAAAAGCTAAGTAAAAATCATAAATCTGAAATACCCCAAATTATATTTAAACATAAATTCAAATCTAACATGAAAGGGTTCATAAGCCAATTTGAAAAGATAAATAACAATTAGAGTAATAGAATAAATAAAGCAGAAAATAAATTAAAGAAATATTAAATCTGGAATGAAGAAGAATAATCCTAAAACTAATAAAAATCATAAATCCTAAGAGAGAGGAGAGAGCCTTTCTCTCTAAAAACTACATCTAAACCTAAAATTGTGAATTATGAATGTTGTGTAATGTTATCCTGAGTCTCTGCATATTCCCTAGCTTTAATCTATGTTTCTGGGCCAAAAACTGGGTCAAAACACGACCCAAAATCGCCCCAGCGATTTTTGTTAATTATGCAGATCGCGCATGTCACGCGTACGCGTCATCCACGCGTGCGTGTCATTCAGTGTTTTCCTTGCCACGCGTACGCGTCATCCACGCATTCGCGTCATTCATGCAGATTCCAATCTATGCGTTCGTGTCAAGCACGCGAACGCGTCACGGCAGCGTGAGCCATGCATCTGCGTCGGTGTTCGCTGGTCATCTCCTTGGTTTCAGTAAACCACAAATCTCGCATTTGCTCACTCGCATGTCCCTAGGAAGGGCAGAATTCTGAAAATTTGCTTTTAATGGCATTTGTTACTTGACGAATAGCAGTACAAGGATTAAACCTATAAGAAGTTCAAATAATGAGTAATTACACATGTATTCACAATAAAAATAATATAAAGAGAATGTTAAAACACAAAAGTGGTTGTTGTACTTACTCATTGCCAAAAGGCACTATTTTTAAGAGCCCTTCTTGAGTGACAGGTTCACCTTCTTGAGTAAGAGATTCATCTTGTTGATTTTCATCCGATGAGTGAGCATGATGTAAATTTCGTTCATTGTTAGGAGCATTATCAAAGGTTGGATAGGTGAACAGTTTGGTGATTCAGTTGGTGATGGTGATGGTGATGGTGATAGTGTGTGATCGGCATGGGAAGATAGTAAATTTCTCTTAAATTTTTATGGTGGCTGCGAAGAAGAGGGTAGTAATGCTGAAGACTTTTTAGATACATGTGAAGGAATTGGAGCTCGTGATTTTGTAGGCTTAAGATGTGAATGCTTAGTTTTGTGTGCACTAATTACCTCCTTATTACCAGACTTTTGTACTTTAATTGACAAGTATTTTTTATTTTTTTTAGAACCTGACATCTAAAACAATAAAGATTTATAAGATTAGTAAGACATTGCAGTTAAATTCTAGTAGCATGTACATCATCAAAAGAATTAAAATAATAACAATGTAAAATAATACTTAACTGCCAAAATAATCAATTAGGAGGTAAGATAAAGTGCTACTATGCTTTAGTAATAAACTACTATGCTTTAGGAAATAGAAAATACTAGTAATTAATTTATAACTTATTCATGTTACTACTTAGTAATATCATTCTTCTAACTCAATAATTTCCTCCTAGTTTCTCGTTTACCAATTCTAACAAGGCAACAACATGGTTCATTTGCAAGCATTCAATTCAACCAAAACAATAATCGCAACACAAACATAATCAAAGTAAATTCAACCATTAAACTATAATCACAATAAAGGAAATGACAATTATAATTCAATTATATCAAATAATCACATAATACAACGCTAGGTGTTTTAACAACAAAATTCCAGTCATAAATACATTTTTACTCCTTTCTTCATAAGAATGCATGATTATGTCGTAGTCTTCACTAAAGTATGTGTGTGTGTAGATTGTTACTGACTCCCACTTTCCTAAGAAGAAGCCATACAAAGGATATAATCAAAAGGTTAACAAACTTAAACAATTCACGAAGGGGTTCACAACTTAAACTCCCGTTTTCCTATTTTTTATCTTCATTTATTATCGGTGTGCTAATTGGTCACATTGTATTCATTATATGTTTATGAAAGCAGCTAAGGAAAGAAGGAAGAAAAAATGAGTATGAAATGCTTAAGCTGCAGGAATATAAGTAATAAATGAATATAAGTTCTTACCAAGTAAGCATATGGGTTTATTTATATAATACTACATAATAGTATGCAATATTATTATTTATTAAAACCTTGGTACCTAACAAATTCTGACAAAGGTTTCATTTGGCAGTTATAGGCTCAGGAAAACATTGATTGGGATGAAACAAATCTAAGCATTATCTTAAACAAAATCTAGATTAAATGCCCTACTATTTCAAGCATTTAGTCTTTATTTAATTGTATTTTGTATTGTACATTTATACCAAACTTGATTAAAAATCAGATCATGTGAAACTCATCAAAAGTTGCCCTTTCAGATCTGTTAATTAAAATATAAGTTCACATAATGACTAAAAAATTTTTAGACAGACAGCTGGTGTTGCACCTTAACCAGGGTTTTATAACATTGAATTCTTAACAACAGATAGCATAAATAACAGCATGCAGAACTCATGGGAAACTTCTCAATCAACAATTAATGTTGTAAAATTCAACAAGCATGAAACACACAATAACTGAACAAATAAGATACAAATGGAAAAAAACGCTAAGAGAAGTCAAATTAAACCACATACATTGTGAAATCAACAATGGAAAAACATGCATCCGTATATTGTACTCAAGTATCAGTTTACCAATTACGTCAATTTACAGTACAAATAACAATAGAGATATTTATCCTATGCCTGTAATGCTAGATAACTATTGTAAATAGTTACACTTTTAACTCCAGAGAAATGGAGCAAACAAATTGTTAAATTTCAACCACTGTAGACACTAATGCATGGCAGCACATAAACACCACATAGTGGCACCTATTCCCCCAAGTGTTAACCACATCAACATCTCTGCAAAGCAGCTCGAATCTCATAGCCTCTAAAGTAAGACTAAATAATTGAAATCAAATTCATGAATCAGAAACTAAAAAGAAAACTCTCTTCAATTTGACACTCAAAATGAACCCTAAAATAATCAAGTAGTAGTCACCAGCTCAGTACCAATAAGAAGCATCAACACTAGTTGCCTCCAATCATATCTTAATATCAACATGTTGAACTCACTGTGTTCTCCAAAATGAGAACACAGCTTCGTAACTCAACAATTAAGAAACCAATTCCGCAACAAGAGAAAAAAAATAGAAGAAATCCAACCACGCACACAAACTTATTGAAGCGAGAAATTCAACACAAAACAAGCACAATCACAACAAATCTCACAGTCCAGCACACCACACTCCCCCCGGTGTTTGAGTCTGGCGGGGGTGCGAGTTCTGAGACCAGCGGAGGCGCTCACATGCAGGAGGCAGAGTAGTTGTTCGCGATTGAAATAAAGCCGTTACCTGAAGTGCGAGTCACAATGGTGGAGGTGGTCTGAGGTGCGGGATTGGCGGCTGGAATGGTGAATGTCTGAGACCAGAGGTTCGAAGGTCTAAGATTGTGAGGGATGTAGCGTCGGGCGCGAAGCACCAGCGGTAACCACAGACGGGAGGCAGGGCACGCAAAAGGAGTGCGAAGGACGAGCGGTAGAGCACAGAGTAGGAGGGAGGAGATGAAGAGCGTAACTGACCCTGAATCAAAAATTGAGGGTTCTGATAAAGAAAGTTGGATTTTTGACAAGGTAACTAGGTGTGATACATGGGAGAAGGCACTCAAAAACTGAAATCCCTGAAACTAAAAGGCAGTTTTAAGTAAAATTTTAATTTTTTGGTGTAGAGTAAATTAGGGCCTTTGAAATAGCTATATATAACAAACTTTAAAATTAAAATTAGGCAACGGATTTCTTACTCCCACTTTTGTGTGGGAGTATCATTAACCATAAAAAAAATATTTACAAATAGAACCCCATTTTTTATTTTTGAAAGAATAAATAATTAAATATTTGCCTCTTTAATTTTTTTGTTTTTCCACATTCATTCTATTTCTTTTAATCTGAATTTAAAAAAAAAAGAAGACCAGAGCTCTGCTAGGGTTTTTACCCCCTTCCTATCAACGTCGTTCCTTGTTTCTCCCTCTCCGCGGTAGCTCTCTCTCTAATCTTCTCTCTGCGTCGTGCTCTTCTCTGATCCTCTCCATCCATGCAGTTGATCGTTCTGTCTTGCACCGTGCTTGTTCTCTGATTCTCGACGCCGCAATACGCTGCCACCGCCACCGCCGCCGCTACACTCGGTCCACCACTTCATTATTTTCTGTCGCCTCTCTGTTCGTCTGCGACTCTAATCTCTGTCCTTCTCCCCCCACCTCTTCCTCTGCGACCTGCTTCTTTAAGGTTCCGTTTTATTTTATTTTTAATTTTATTTTACTTTATTTCCTTTTCTATGAAAATTTTATGTGAATTTGAATGCTCTTTGTTGCCAGAGTATGCCTTCTAAGAAGTGTGCAAATGTCAGTTAGAATAGATGTTGCATTGGTCCCATGATTATCCTCTGTATGCATGATTTGCATGGTTGTTTCTTTGAGAGAGTTTGGAGGGTTAGCAGAGAAAGTATGTATTAGACAATGATGTAGGATTGGTTACAAATATGGAGCTGTGCATTTCTCAATTATGGATTGATACATTTGGCAGCAAACTTTTTCAAGTACTTATGATATATGTTTTTTTATTAATTAATAGCTTCAAGTCATCAAATGTTGTTTCCTAAGACATCAAGCACAACCTTCAATGTCTTTAAGTCTTAACTTATTCTTCACTACATAATTGTGCTTGCCTAAGTGTTGTTTTCTTCTTGAAAGAGAAATCACCATTTGATATTTTGATTCCATTCTTTTTCCTAAAAGCATGAGCATAGCCTTCTAAGTCATAAATATAAATATGGCTGGGATAAATCCTCACATTAATATCGAAGAATCTGAAATGAATATTGTCATTCTTTAAGACTGCAAGAAAATCTTTGGAATATTGAGAAAGACTTAAATCTAAAAGAACTCAAATGGAGTTCTGAATAGTGAAATATTAATCTATTGTAGCATTTGAATATAAATTATTTTAGTTAAATGATTGCTGCTTATATATAACAGGGAAGATTCTGTAAGGACATGCATATTTCCATTGGATTATGAGTAAATTTCAGAGATTGCATCATTAGGAAGTCAATGATGTTTCCAATTATGCTGATTTTCTAGGTAAAATAAAATAAAATAAGGACGACTGAAGGATTGATTTTACTCATGATGTCTTTTGTGAAACTTATTAGTTTAAACTTTAGAAATATTTAAATTTCTTTGTGCCTTTGTCTATGTAGATAAGATAGAATTTAAAGCACAGCTAGTTCTTTTATTTTATATGTAAAGATGGAGCCTTTTTGTTCTTTGTTAATCATTCTCTGTATTTCTTTTTTAAGATTTAGACTTTGGTTATTGTATTATTATAAACCTTCCTTTTGAGAACTGATATGTGCTTTCCAGGAAAACACTAAATGATTTTTTCAGGTCAAACGCTGTGAAGGATGTTATGTACTATGGCTCATGTACATTAACAGTCAGAGGAAACTTGATGATCGGCTTACTGCCTATGTGTGTGTATGCTTGTTAGGATTTTTCCCATTTTTCTTTATTTGCCCTGTGTGCTTGAACTGATTTCAGAGTATCATCCGCATCATAGTTCCTTTCCTTCCTTCATTGACCCATTCACCCTCACATACACATACACACACGCACTCACACGACACAAATGAAATGTAGCACTTCATAGCCTTTACACCAAATTATTATTGTGGTGTCATAATGTCTTTGACATTGTAACTTCATAAATTGTTATATTGATTGAATGAAAGATAATATTTTGCCTAGATGCTTCAAATTCGTATGTTAACATTTGGATGTTTCAAAATAAACTATCTTTAGATCTCCGTGAAGTATGAATAGATATTGTACATCATCATAGTTCAAGAGAATTTTTGTTGGTTTGACTAATAAGTTGTTGACATGATAGAATATAGAAAAATTAACCCCGTGATTGCTTATATATACAATTGCAAAAATAATTTGGCAAGTTGTACTTCACTAAAGAAATTGGTCTTAATCTTGTTTTGGCAAGTAATTAATCTTGTTAATTTTTAAATGCAACACAAACAACAAATTACAATAGCATAGACAAAGTTATGGGCTAGAACTAAAATGCTATGAAAAATAAAGAATTACAACAAAAATACAATAATACATATGAGTTTCAATTATATAAGAGAGGAGAAAGAAAATAAATATGCATTCAATATTACGTTTTTGAAATTTAAATATTTCTAGAGTTTAGACTAACAAGTTTCACAAAAGGCATCATAAGATAAAATCAATTAAATCCTTTCAATTCGTCCAAAACTACATAAGCCAACATAATTTTTCTTAACTGCTCCATTGTTGTATACCAATATGGTGGGCAGATTTTGATCGAGATAGTTGGAAATGTAGTTAGCTGATATTATATTGACAAATTTTGTTGAAAGATATCTTGTGGCCAATTCTTTAATGCATTGCATTAAAATCTCACATTCAGCAATGTTGTCAAAAATAAAGTATTAACAGACTTCAGCAACTAGCACAAGAAGCATAACAATAAAACTAAACAAATTTGGATCACCCAAGTAATTTTACTAAGATTGGGAACAATTAATCATATCTTTTTTTAGATTTAATAGGATAGACAAATTTTTTTATTATGCATTTTTTATTTCTCTCATTGTGAATCACTTTTTAATTATCCTAGAAAGAACTTACTCATAATTATAATTAAACCTCAATCATTAGTGTTATTTATCTTTTTTTTTAATGATGAGCTCTTCTTTATTAAAATAAAAAATATGTATAGTACATATTTCACAACTATACAAATATTTTACTTTCTATACAGTAGCACTTGCCTGGTTGTAAACCACTAAACCATTTAATATTTTATACTACTGAACCATTTACTTGCACAATTTCGTACTACTAAACTACTATCATTCAGACAATCAAACCAAATCAATGGAAAATATAACTAGAGCCTAGAATTGGGTCAATGAAACAAAGCATTATATATAGCTGTAATTGTAGCTGTAACAATATACAGTGCAACCTGAAAATGTTATCATGCTGCCACTCCACAAACTTTTACCACAAAATCCAATGCAATGTATAAGATCAAAACTCAAAATGCCATTATTGGAAGTAGTCATGTAGATGCCTCATGCAAATATCGATTACCTCTAATTGGTAAATCAAGAACCAAAATTATAGGTCTTCAATATAGCCTTCATGCAATCAAATTGCCATGCTAAGCTCAGCAGTCAGCGGGGATCCAAGAATGATTCATGAAGCAATCAACATTCAGGAATCAAGAACGTGTCTGTGTAGGTTTACAATTATTTAATGTACACTTAAGTGCCATTTGTTCAGCTTAAATGAAAATAACAATTAACACTTAATTCGTGGCCATTTTATATACTTTACTTAAAATAACTCTACCACATTTAAAAAGAAAAAAGAAAATCGAACTAAATGATACAAAAATAAATTACAGGTATTGAACGTGTTCCTAAAGGCCATATATTTACACTCAAAACACCATACATTTCCTAGAGCTACAATTTCTACTTGCTTTTTCCTGTTTACATATGCAATCTGGCATGAAAACGTATAAAGAGAAGCACTAGGCTTTTTCAACCCGATACCCTTTGATTACTATGATGAAGCATGTCTTTCATTTGTTGTTTGAAAACTTTCCACCTGCATAATTATGCATAAATTAAAACATCAAGTTATGAGAATGGAAGTTATCGATATTGAAATAAAAGATAAGTAACTTAAGAATGGTTGACAGCCTAGAAGAACAGTAACATCAACATTTATAGAAATAAGTGATAAAAAACATCAAATTCATTTTGAGACAAGCATCCAAATCAATAAAAGGGTGAAATATTATCTTTTAAACTGTGTCATTAGTCCTAATAAGTTAATAGCCACTGACTAAGCATTAGTTTGTCTTGAGAAAGGAGTTCTAATATGCCTGAAAAGGATCAAATCAACCAAATGCGTACGCAGCAATTATTTTTAATAAATATTAATAAACCTCAACAAAAACATAAACATAACATTATCTATCTATAAAGCATTGCAGGAAAAAGCCAAGAATGAAGAACAAAGATTGTCCAATGTCTTCACATATCCAGAATAAAAGACAACCAGAAGCGTTATCCTAACCCATGGCAAGGTTGCATAAAATCAATGATAAACATTTAAAGATTACTACCATCATTGGAGTTAAAGAATGTATCTCTATCTAACAGTTTAAATTTTTGAGACAAAGTTTTAGAGCCTCTATCACCAAGTAGGATCTCATGAAGGAGCTTTTTAATCAATTATGTTCCTCTATTCAAATATACCTTTAAGGAGAAATAGTTCACATCAAGAAGACACGCAAAGGCAACTACATTGCTAGAAGCAACAAGAAACTTCTAAAACCAATGCTAACCTTAATGATGATTATTTAACTACCCCTGTTTCATCATATTATACTAAATGTATTACCAAACACATTTCTTTTGGTGTTCCTGGTGTTTTAGTGAAGGACCCTTTTTTCATGAAAAGGCAAGCCTTTCTATTCTAAAACAAAGAGAATAAAAAAATAAAATATTAAAATTCACTTAAGAGATGATAAATATTGAAAAAAATATAGTATAGTCACTGCTACTCAAACTTGGATTCATTTGTTTAAGCATATTAATTTAGAAGCGAGAAGGCTTCGGGGGATCTTCGACTTAGTAAAGGAGCCTACACGCTGGTAAACGAAAACCACCTCGACCAGATCAGAGTAAACAACAATGTCGAATCAGGCCGCCCCTTGCCTTGAAAGAATGGAAAGGAATGACCTCACGTCAAGTGAACGGCATCAAGGAATCTCAGTTTTCAACCTTTGTGGCATCGGTTACAGCTGGCAAAGCTAACGGTACAGGTTACTCGCCAAGACAAGGGCCAGCGATCTGACTAAAAAGGGTGGAGGAAAGTCAGTACCCAATGCTTGGCAATCCTTGGTAGAGCTTATTTATGATTTCGTGCCGAACCTGGTAAACGAACAAATAGGTGGTCATGTTAAGCCATTGGCGCATTAGAAGTTTTGACAAAGCCCCAGTCTAAGCGATCTCCACAGTCTCCAATTTGGTCTCCAATGGAAGTCGTATCATCTCCCTTTTACCTCTTAAATACATGTATGTGAAGATCATGTTCTGGTTTCTACTTCTTGTCCACCCTTAATCTGCCATTGAAGTAAAGTAGTTATTTTATTTTCTTAAGCTCCAACTATTTAACAGAACTTAGTAAATGTCTTATAGTCATCTATCTTCTTAATCTAGGGGTAATTTATTTATCTCCTGAAGTTTTATTTTACTGAAAATTTCATGCATTTAAGATAAATGGCACATTTAAGAATAGAGTATTTTTTGTTTTTCCTTAAAATTTTCATAGAAAAGGAAATAAGTCAAATAAACATAAAATGGAACCTTAAAGGAGTAGGTCGCAAAGACAGAGGTTGAGGAAGAAGGACAAAGATCAGAGTCGCTGGTGAAGAATAGGACAAAGTGGCGGCAAAAACCAATGAAATGGTGGACCCGAGTGTTGCGGTGCGGCGGCCGAACCCTGTTGCGACGGGTGCGGCGACGGATACGGCGGCAGAACCGTGTTGCGGCGGAGGCGGCGGAACCGTGTTGCGGCTGTGAGGATCAGAGAAAGAGCGAAACTACGGATGAAGAGGATCATAGAGCAAGCAACAGTGAGTGAAAGAGGGGCAAAAACCCTAGTAGAGCAAGCACGGTGGAGGAGAAAACGAGTAATCGAGGAAGGAGAAAAAGAGAGAATGACGACGGTGATTGAAAGAGGATCTGTTAAATTTTTCTCTCCCTTCATTAAATTTGGAATCATAAGAAAAAGGAGAAGAAATGTCTAATACAAATAAATTGAGGGGTAAATATTTAATTATGAATATTTTTAAAAATAAAAAAATGGAGTTCAATTTGTAAATATTTTTAGGTGGGTTAATGATACTCCCACAAAACAATTGGTGTAAGGAATCCATAGCCTTTAATAAGTTATGAAATATTGTTAGCTAAAAGATAGATATTTAAAAAAATTATATTTAATATTATTTTTTAAAATATTTAAATTAAATTAAATTTTTTAATTTTTATTATATATTAATCTTTAAAGATAAATATTTAATAAAATCAAAATTTGAAATTAAATATCCCTTTTATATTAATAGATAAGATAGATAAGATAAGATAACTGCCTCGAATTATATAAAGAAAAGCCAGAGATTCTTCCGTTACGTTCTTCATTGCACACACATATACTTTATAAATCTATTCTTACTTGAGTATCGGAGTGTCCTTGCCAAGTACCCACCCCGTTGCTTCAGTCAGACAATCCAACAACTGTTTCAGCTCACAAGTCCCTAATCCATCTTACAATCCGTACTAGAGACTTCTAAATAAGTAATTTTTCTTTAGTTTCTTTATAGTGTTTATATAATTCTTGTATGCGTGACACAATTTATTTTTTCATATTTTTTAAAATGTTAACAGATAGAACACTTTTTAAATTTTAATAAAAAAATTAAAAAGAAAAAACTTTTAAGTGATCAACATTTTTTTATTGTTTTAATCTTATATATAAAATAATACTATTTACTATCTAATTTTTGTATTTTCTATATTAAATAGAAATTTTAATTCCCTAACATTCTCCATTAAATTAATGTCAAATATAAATTTGTGTCTAAACAAAAGTTTATCCCGATGATGAATTGATTCATATATACATAACGTATTAGTTATATCGTTTTCTCCTTCTCAGCATCACTTTATAGGTGCTTTATATTTGTACTTGAAAATCTATATGTGATAAACATTATTTCAAAAAGCTTAGTGATTAATTTAACCAGTGAGTTTTTAGATTAAATTCAAATGTTCATGGAAAATCCCTACTTATTAAAACGATTTAATTATATGCATCTCGATTTTGGTAAATTCTACCCAACCTCCAATAAAATAACATGTAAGTTATTAGTGCACGAAATTGCAATCACACTTTTGCAATCCGCACAACTAACCAGCAAGTGCACTGGGTTGTCCAAGTAATACCTTACGTGAGTAAGGGTCGATCCCACGGAGATTGTTGGCTTGAAGCAATCTATGGTTATCTTGTAATTCTTAGTAAGGATATCAATTATAATTATCAATTGATTTATAAATAAATAAAAGAGCATGAAATAAATACTTGTTTGCAGTAATGGAGAATATGTTGGAGTTTTGGAGATGCTTTATCTTCTAAATTTCAGCTTTTCTCTTGTCCTCCTCTTCACGCACGCAAGATTCCTCCTATGGCAAGCTGTATGTTGGTGGGTCACCGTTGTCAATGGCTACCATCCATCCTCTCAGTGAAAAAGGTCCAAATGCTCTGTCACGGCACGACTAATCATCTGTCGGTTCTGGATCATGTTAGAATAAGATCCATTGATCCTTTTGCATCTGTCACTACACCCAACACTCATGAGTTTTAAGCTCGTCACAGTCATCCAATCCCAGAATCCTACTCGGAATACCACAGACAAGGTTTATACTTTCCGGATCCTCATGAATGCCGCCATCAATTCTAGCTTATACCACAAAGATTCTGATTAAGGAATCTAAGAGATACTCATTCAATCTAATGTAGAACGGAGGTGGTTGTCAGGCACACGTTCATGGATTGAGGAAGGTGATGAGTGTCACGGATCATCACCTTCTTCATAGTGAAGCGCGAATAAACATCTTAGATAGGAATAAGCGTGTTTGAATGAAAAACAGAAATAATTGTATTAATTCATCGAGATGCTGCAGAGCTCCTCACCCCCCAACAATGGAGTTTAGAGACTCATGCTTGCAAAAGGTATAAAGTTCAGATCTAAAAAATGTCATGAGATTCAAAATAAGTCTCTAAAAGTTGTTTAAATACTAAACTAGTAACCTAGGTTTACAGAAAATGAGTAAACTAAGATAATTTGTGTAAAAATCTACTTCTGGGGCCCACTTGGTGTGTGCTAGGGCTGAGACTTAAGCTTCTCACGTGCCTGGGCTATTTCTGGAGTTGAACGCCGGGTTGTAACCTATTTCTGGCGTTGAACTCCAACTTGCAACCTGTTTCTGGCGCTGAACGCTAGACTGCAACATAGAACTGGCGTTGAACGCCAGTTGACGTTGTCTACTTTCCAACACAATTGAAAGAGCGCCAATTGGACTCCTGTAGCTCCAAAATGTCCATTCCGAGTACAGGGAGGTCAGAATCCAACAGCATCAGCAGTCCTTTTTCAGCCTGAATCAGATTTTTGCTCAGCTCCCTCAATTTCAGCCAGAGAATACCTGAAATCACAGAAAAACACACAAAATCATAGTAAAGTCCAGAAATATGAATTTTGCCTAAAAACTAATAAAAATATACTAAAAACTAACTAAAACATACTAAAATCTACATGAAATTACCCCCAAAAAGCGTATAAAATATCCGCTCATCACAACACCAAACTTAAACTGTTGCTTGTCCCCAAGCAACTAGATAAATAAAATAGGATAAAAAGAAATCAAGAAACAATAATATCTCAGAGTTTTAAGTGAAGCTCAAATTCTAATTAAATGAGCGGGACTAATAGCTTTTTGCCTCTGAACAGTTTTGGCATCTCACTTTATCCTTTGGAATTCAGAATGATTGGCATCCATAGGAACTCAAAATTCAGATAGTATTATTGATTCTCTTAGTTTAGTATATTGATTCTTGAACACAGCTACTTTATGAGTCTTGGTCGTAGCTCTAAGCACTTTGTTTTCCAGTATTACCACCGGATACATAAATGCCACAGAAACATAACTGGGTGAACCTTTTCAGATTGTGACTTAGCTTTGCTAAAGTTCCCAATTAGAGGTGTCCATAGTTCTTAAGCACACTCTTTTTGCTTTGAATCACGACTTTAACCACTCAATCTCAAGCTTGTCACTCGGACCTGCATGCCACAAGCACAATGTTAGGGACAGCTTGGGTTAGCCGCTTAGACCAGGATTTTATTCCTTTGGCCCTCCTATCCATTAATGCTCAAAGCCTTGGATCCTTTTTACCCTTGCCTTTTAGTTTAAAGGGTTATTGGTTTTTTGCTCTTGCCTTTTTCTTTCTTCTTTCTTTTATTTTTCGCAAAATTTTTTTCGCAAGCTTTGCTTCTACTTCACAGCTTTTTCTTGCTTCAAGAATTAATTTTATGATTTTTTAGATCATTAATAACATTTCTCTTGTTCATCATTCTTTCAAGAGCCAACAATTTTAACATTCATAAAATTCAATATAAAAAATATGTACTGTTCAAGCATTCATTCAGAAGACAAAAAGTATTGCCACCACATATAAATAATTAGAATTTTCCTTATTAAGAACTCGAAAAAAGTATTGCCTCTTTATTCTAGAAATCTACTATTTTATTCATGTTTGATGATGATGAGGAAAATAAATTATAGCTTAATTGGAGATAAAATCAAAATAGAGATACTAATTACTACTACTAATATATAACTTCTAAGGTAAATTCATAATAAGAACAGTTATCACAGAGTTAAGGCAAATATTAGGACTCAATAACCTTTATTTTGGGAAGTGGATGTTCCTCTAGTCTGTGGGGTTCTTGGTCCTTCAAGAGATAATTTCTGATGCTTCAGTTCCTTTAAGTCACATCCTTGCTCTTCCTGCTCCCTTAGGTGCCATGATCTTGATGAGTTTTAGCTCAGTGATCATGGCAAATCACACCAAACTTAGAGGTTTTCTTGTGCTCAAGCAAAAGAAAGGAAAGGAGCGGAATTAAAGGAGAGACAATTTCGAAATTCAAAAGATATGATGAGTTGAAAAAGATATGAGAAGAAATTAAAAAGATTTGAAAAGAATTCAAAAAGATAGATGAGTTTTGAAAAAGATTTGAAAAGAAATTAAAGAAAAATCTAGAAATATGTTTAGGATTAAAAAATTTTTGAAATTGAAGTTGAAAGATGAGAGTTTGTAACATGTTTATGCAAGAAATCATGAATTGAAACATGAAAATTGGAAAAAATTTGAATTGAAAACGAAATTACCTCCTCCCCACAATCCTAGCATTAAACGCCCACACGCTGCATGGTTTGGGCGTTTAACGCCCATCTGTAGCTTCTCCTGGGCGTTCAACGCCCATCTGTAGCTTCTCCTGGGCGTTCAACGCCCATCTGTAGCTTCTCCTGGGCGTTCAACGCCCAGCTGTTGCTTCTAGCTGGCGTTGAATGCCAGAAACTCCTTTGTCACTGGGCGTTTTTCTGACGCCCTGGACGCTGTAAATCTGGCATTAAACGCCCAGAAGGTGCTTCTTTCTAGCATTTAACGCCCATAAGATGCTTCTTTCTGGCATTTAACGCCCAGATGGCTATCTCTACTGGCGTTGAACGCACAGTAGATGCTTCTTTTGGGCGTTCAATGCCCAAAATAGCTCTTACTGGCTTTTTCACACCAGTGAGCTTCTTTTTGCTGTTTTATCCTTCGAAGCCTTCTGTAACTCTGTATCATTCACTGAAATGTATTATCTAATTTAAAATTACAAATAAAATAAACTCATGACTGGGTTGCCTCCCAGCAAGCGCTTCTTTATTGTCTTTAGCTGGACTATTACTGAGCTTTAATCAAGTCTCAATTTTGAGCATTCTTGCTCAAAATTGCTTTCAAGATAATGTTCGAATCTCTGTCCATTAATAATGAACTTTTTGTTAGAATCATTATCCTGAAGCTCTACGTATCCATATGGTGACACACTTGTAATCACATATGGTCCTCTCCACCAGGATTTCAATTTCCCGGGGAATAATCTGAGCCTAGAGTTAAACAGCAGAACTTTCTACCCTGGCTCAAAGACTCTGGATGACAACTTCTTATCATGCCATCTTTTTGCTTTCTCTTTGTAAATTTTTGCATTTTCGAAAGCATTGAGTCTAAATTCCTCTAGCTCATTTAACTGGAGCAATCGTTTTTCTCCAGCTAACTTGGCATCAAGGTTTAGGAATCTGGTTGCCCAATAGGCCTTATGCTCCAGTTCCACTGGCAAGTGACAGGCTTTTCCATACACAAGCTGGTATGGAAAAGTTCTTATAGGAGTCTTGAATGCTGGTCTGTATGCCCACAGAGCATCATCCAAGCTTCTTGCCCAATCCCTTCTGCGGTTAATCACAATCCGTTCCAGGATTCTTTTAAATTCTCTATTAGAGACTTCAGCTTGCCCATTTGTCTGTGGATGATATGGAATTCCCACCTGTGGCTAACTCCATATCGAACCAAAGCAGAGTAAAGCTGTTTATTGCAGAAATGAGTGCCCCCATCACTGATTAATACTCTAGGGATACTAAATCTGCTAAAGATGTGTTTCTGGAGGAATTTCAGCACTGTCTTAGTATCATTAGTGGGTGTTGCAATAGCTTCCACCTATTTGGATACATAATCTACTGCCACCAGAATATAAGTGTTTGAGTGTGATGGTGGGAAAGGCCCCATGAAGTCAATACCCCATACATCAAAAAACTCAATCTCCAAGATCCCTTGTTGAGGCATGGCATAACTGTGGGGTAGATTGCCAGATCTTTGGCAACTATCACAATTAAGTACAAACACTCGGGAGTCTTTATAGAGAGTAGGCCAATAGAAGCCACATTGGAGGACTCTTGTGGCTAGGGGTGGGCATGGTTTGGATTTTTAAAAATCCAAACTGGATCCACTTCAGAACCAGTTTTATGGTTTAGAAAACCAAACTAGAACTGGATTGAAGAGTAAAACCGGTTCTAAACCGGTTTGAAAAAATAAAAACCGGTTCTAAACCGGTTTTAAAATTTAGATCCAGTTTTATTTACAAACCGGTTTTAAATCCGGTTTTACTTGCAAAACCAATTTTAAATCCGGTTTTTTTTTAAATCCAAATCTAAAATCCGGTTTTTTTTATAAAATCCAGTTTTAAAACCAGATTTTTGGTAAGCAAAAATCCAGTTTTAAAACCAGTTTTTGAAAATCCAGTTTTAAAACCAGTTTCTTCAACCAAAAATCCAATTTTAAAACTAGTTTTTAAAAATTCAAAATTTGGTGCCAAACATGCTAAAATTAACACAAACTAATCCAAAGAAACAGCAGCCAATAAAACTTCAGCATGATTCATAAACTACTAATTCAAAAAAAAACGATAAAAAATTATTCTTGTTTGTCCCTCATTTATCGGGTCCTGCTTTATCCCAATCAACCACTAACCTCAACTAAAATGGGTCCATAATAATGCTCAATTTCTCCTTGGATTTTACCTATACGATAATTGAATGTCTTGTTCAGCACATAAATAATTTTACTTTCTTCAAAAAATTTAACACATAATAAAGACAAGAGAGTAAATGTGTGTGAATATGATGTATTACTCTCTGGTCAGTGGTCATAGAATGGAGAACTTGCTAATGTCCTCAAAGTCATGACAAGTGCCAGCAATCCATGCCCTCCTAAATAGTTACACAATAGAAAAGTAGCAAACTCTTTGCCTGAATCTAAATATATCCCTCCAACTTCATTTCATTTTCACTTATCGCGCATTAACAATATCTTCTTAGCCTTCACCCCTACATGTCTCAAAATAATGGCAATCTACCTCTTTCGGGATACATACTGCATCAAACCATAACCTTAGTCTCTAAAAAACTTCATCCTTAATAACATACAGTCTATAAACTTGTTCTTCAACTCTATACTATCTTGTGTTAAGGCAACTACTCCAAATGGGTTGCTGTGTCAGCAGTAACAACAAACCTTCAACAAGAATTTTGGAATTTTGGAATTTTGACTAATCATATCCTACTATCTACACCTGCCTGCACTAACCAATACAGAGAGACAAAACACAACCAGTTTTGGAATTGTTTAAGGCACTGTGCAGATGAGACAAGCTCTGTTGAAGAAATCATGACCACCATAAAGCCACTTTTTCAGAGGAATCAGATTATATAACTTATTGTTATTGTTATAAATCATAATATCATTTATGCTACATTCTACTGAATTTGAATCCAATATAAAAGGTGAGTTGTTACCAAATCTCACCTTATTAGTAATGATGAATGAATCTATAAGAGTGAATTGAAATATAGGTTTTGGTGTGTTGGGAAATGAATCTATAAGAGTGAATTGAAATATAAGAGCAATCATATTTCTACTGTCATAGAAGTTTAATATTTTATTTTCTAAGAGCAATCATCTCATATAAAAATATGCATATGCCAAATCATAGTTATTTTAAACATGAAAAGATCCAACTCCAACAAAGGAACCCACACTTATAACACTTGAATTTCTTTGTTTGTTTGTTTCAATGGAAAAATGTGTTAGGCCAAAATCCACTCTGTTGATTAGCATCTCCAAATACATGTGGCTGATCCACATTAGCACCACTCATCAAATTGACAAACCAATTTTCCTTATAACATTAGCATTCAATCATCACAATATAAAATCACATATTCAGAACCTGGAAATTACATTAACATGAGCTTCTAACTACCCTAACCCTTATTCTTAGTAGCTAATTTTCTTAGTATAATTCTCTTGGTCTTAAATCACAAAGAACCTGGAAATTAATCAAACTTAATAAAATAAAATGGAAAATGGACAAAAACCTGGAACAGAAAACTAGAACAGGGGCTATTGCTTGTTCTGCTTGTGCTGGAACTGCTTGTTCTGCTTGTGCTGGAACTAGATTCAGATATGTCCCACAATATGACAGAAATTGTAGAGTTGATTGATAAGCTTGATACAATGAGTCAGCGACGGTGAAGAACTGAAGATGACGGCGGAGAAGACCAAAGGCAGAAGAAGAGAAACAGAGCTGAGACCCGTTCAACGTTGAATGAGACGGTGCCAGTTTCCTGCTCCGGTGCCGGCTGCGGTGGAGAGTGGAGACTCCCCGGTCGAAGGAGAAGAAGCGAAGGAGTAGAAGAGGAGAGTTCACCGAATCAGAAATCCGAAATTAGGGTTTTTTTAAGATTTGGATCTTAATGTGGATCTGGATCTGGATCCGGATTTAAAACCATTTAAATGGATTGGATCAAAAACCAAATTATAAAATAAATATAATTTGGTTTGGATTTTTTTTGGTTTAAAACTGGTTTTTTTTTAAATGGTTTGGTTTGGATTTGGATTAAAATCCAAAATTTGGATTTTTTTGCCCACCCCTACTTGTGGCTGTTCGCTCACTTCCAAAATGTCCTCCATACTGTGATCCATGGCAGTGCCAGAGGATTTTCTGTGCTTCTTTTTTAGGCACACATCTATGGATTACTCTGTCTGCACATCTCTTGAAGAGATATGGTTCATCCCAAAGATAGTATTTTGCATCCGTGATCAATTTCTTTGATTGTTGCCTACTATATTCTTTGGGTATGAATCTTACTGCCTTGTAGTTTGCAATGTCTGCAAACCATGGCACTTCCTGGATGGCAAAGAGGTGCTCATCTAGAAAGTTTTCAGAGATCTCAGTAAGAGGGAGGGACACCCCTTCTACTGGTTCTATTCGAGACAGGTGATCTGCTACTTGATTCTCTATCCCTTTTCTGTCTCTTATTTTTATATCAAACTCTTGCAGAAGAAACACCCATTTAATGAGTCTGGGTTTTGAATCCTGCTTTGTGAGTAGATATTTAAGAGCAGCATGGTCAGTGTACACAATTACTTTTGATCCTACTCAATAAGATCTGAACTTGTTAATGGCGTAAACCACTGCAATTAATTCTTTTTCTGTGGTTGTGTAGTTTTTCTGTGCGTCATTTAAAACACAACTAGCATAGTAAATGACGTGCAGAAGCTTGTCATGCCTTTGTCCCAACACTGCACCAATGGCATGGTCACTGGCATCAAACATTAATTCAAATGGTAATGTCCAGTCTGGTGCAAAGATGACTGGTGCTGTGACCAGTTTAGCTTTCAGGGTCTCAAATGCCTGCAGACACTCCTTATCAAAGATAAATGGCATGTCAGCAGCTAGCAGATTACTCAGAGGATTGGAAATTTTTGAAAAATCTTTTATAAACCTCCAATAGAATCCTATATACCCCAGAAAGTTTCTGATTGCCCTAACATTGGCAGGTGGTGGTAATTTTTCAATTACCTCTACCTTAGCTTGATTCACCTCTATTCCCTTGTTCAAAATTTTGTGCCCAAGGACAATTCCTTCAGTCACCATAAAGTGACATTTCTCCCAGTTTAAAACCAGGTTAGTCTCTTGGCACCTCTTTAGAACAAGTGCTAGATGGTCAAGACAAGAGCTGAATGAGTCTCCAAATACTGAAAAGTCATCCATGAAGACTTCCAGAAATTTTTCCACCATATCAGAGAAAATAGAGAGCATGCACCTCTGAAAGGTTGCAGGTGCATTGCACAGACCAAAGGGCATCCTTCTGTATGCAAATACTCCCGATGGACATGTGAATGTTGTTTTCTCTTGATCCTAGGAATCTACTGCAATTTGATTATAACCTGAATATTAGTGGACGAAAGTGTGATCATCAATAATTGCTCCAAAGACTTGGTGCTCTCAAACATGAATCACACTTTGTCACAACTCCGCACAACTAACCAGCAAGTGTACTGGGTCATCCAAGTAATACCTTACGTGAGTAAGGGTCGATCCCACAGAGATTGTTGGTATGAAGCAAGCTATGGTCACCTTGTAAATCTCAGTCAGGCGGATAATAATTAGTTATGGAGTTTCGAATATTAATAATAAATAAACAGAAAATAAACATAGAGTTACTCATGTAATTCAATGGTGGGAATTTCAGATAAGTGTATGGAGGTGCTGTGTTCCTTCTGAATTTCTGCTTTCCTACTACTTTTATTCAATCTTTGTCACTCCTTTCTATGGCAAGTTGTATGTAGGGCATCACTGTTGTCAATGGCTACATCCCATCCTCTCAGTGAAAAAGGTCCAAATGCTCTGTCACGGCACGGCTAATCATCTGTCGGTTCTCGATCATGTTGGAATAGAATCCATTGATTCTTTTGCGTTTGTCATCACGCCCAACAATCGCGAGTTTGAAGCTCGTCACAGTCATTCAATCCCAGAATCCTACTCAGAATACCACAGACAAGGTAGGTTTAGACTTTTCGGATTCTCATGGATGCCGCCATCAATTCTAGCTTATACGCACTCTAGCTTTTGCTTGTAGAACGGAAGTGATTGTGAGGCACGCGTTCATAAGGATGGATGATGATGAGTGTCACGGAGCATCACATCTATCAGGTTAACGTACGAATGGTATCTTAGAACAGGAATAAATCGAATTGAATAGAAAATAGTAGTAATTACATTAAAACTTGAGGTACAGTAGAGCTCCACACCCTTAATCTATGGTGTGTAGAAACTCCACCGTTGAAAATACATAAGTGATGAAGGTCCAGGCATGGCCGAATGGCCAGCCCCCAAAACGTGATCAATAGTCCCCTAAGATGAATAATGGAATAAAACCGAGACCAAAGATGTCTAATACACTAGTAAAAAGTTCTATTTATACTAAACTAGCTACTAGGGTTTACAGAAGTAAGTAATTGATGCATAAATCCACTTCCGGGGCTCACTTGGTGTATGTTTGGGCTGAGCTTGATCTTTACACGAGCTGAGGCTTCTTTTGGAGTTGTAACGTGTTTTTGGCGTTCAACTCTGGTTCATGACGTGTTTCTGGCGTTTGACTCCAGAATGCAGCATGGAACTGGTGTTGAGCGCCAGTTTACGTCGTCAAATCTCGAATAAAGTATAAACTATTATATATTGCTGGAAAGATCTGAATGTCTACTTTCCAACGCCATTGAAAGCGCGCCATTTGAAGTTTTGTAGCTCCAGAAAATCCATTTCGAGTGCAGAGAGGTCAGATTCCAACAGCATCAGCAATCCTTTGACAGCCTTTTATCAGAGTTTTGCTCAGGTCCCTCAATTTCAGCCAGAAAATACCTGAAATCACAGAAAAACACACAAACTCATAGTAAAGTCTAGAAATGTGAATTTAACATAAAAACCAATGAAAACATCCCTAAAAGTAGCTAAATCCTTCTAAAAACTACCTAAAAACGATGCCAAAAAGCGTATAAATTATCTACCTGTCAGAAGTGTACATGAATTGGTTATTTGCAACCATGTCAATAAGTTCCTGAGCTTCTGCAGGCGTTTTCTTTAGGTGAATGGATCCACCTGCAGAATGGTCCAGTGACATCTTGGAAAATTCAGATAGACCATAATAGAATATATCTATTATGGTCCATTCTGAAAACATGTCAAAAGGACACTTTTTGGTCATCTGCTTGTATCTTTCCCAAGCTTCATAGAGGGATTCACCATCTTTTTACTTGAAGGTCTGAACTTCCACTCTAAGCTTGCTCAGCTTTTGAGGAGGAAAGAATTTACCCAAGAAGGCTGTGACCAGCTTATCCCAAGAGTCCAGGCTATCTTTAGGTTGAGTCCAACCATGTTCTAGCTCTGTCTCTTACAGCAAAAAGGAAAAGCATGAGCCTGTAGACTTCAGGATCTACTCCATTAGTCTTAACAGTCTCACAGATCTGCAAGAACTCAGTTAAAAACTGGTAGGGATCTTCTGATGGAACTCCATGAAACTTGCAGTTCTGTTGCATTAGAGCAACTAGTTGAGGTTTCAGCTCAAAATTATTTGCTCCAATGGCAGGAATTGAGATGCTTCTTTCATCGAATTTGGACATAGGTTTAGTATAATCACCAAGCATCCTTCTTGAATTATTGTTGTTGGGTTCGGCTGCCATCTCCTTTTCTTGTTCGAAAATCTCAGTAAGGTTGTCTCTGGATTGTTGTAATTTAGCTTCTCTTAGTTTCCTCTTCAGAGTCCTTTCAGGTTCAGGATTAGCTTCAACAAGAATGCCTTTTTCCTTGTTCCTGCTCATATGAGAAAGAAGAGAACGGAAAAGGAAGTGGAGTCCTCTATGTCACAGTAAAGAGGTTCCTTTATGTTAGAAGAAGAAGAAAGGGGATAAAGAAAGGAGAATCCAAACACAAGGGTGAGGATAGGGGCAGTGATTTGAATTGAAGAGAGGTGAAGAGTGGTGTTAGTAAATGAATAAATAAATAGAATAAGATGAGAGAGGGAGAAATTTTCGAAAATAAATTTTGAAAAGGAGTTAAATGATTTTCGAAAAATAAAGGTGATATAGAATTAAAATTAAAATTTAAAACAATTAGTTAAATTAAAAAGAATTTTGAAAAAGGGATGAGATATTTTCGAAAATTAGAGAGGGAAAAGTAGTTACGAGGTTTTGAAAAAGATAAGAAACAAACAAAAAGTTAATTAGTTAGATGAAAAAGGTATTAAAATCAAATTTGAAAAGATAAGAAGATAAGAAGTTAGATAAGATATTTTGAAATCAAATTTTTTGAAAAAGATAAAACTTTGAAAAAGATATGATATAAAAGATACGATTAAAAAGATATGGTTGAAAAAGATTTAATTTTAAAATTAAAAATAATTACTTAACTAACAAGAAACTAAAAGATAGGATTCTAGAATTTAAAGATTGAACCTTTCTTAACAAGAAAGTAACAAACTTCAAATTTTTGAATCAATCACATTAATTGTTAGCATCATTTTCGAAAATAAAGATAAAACTAAGAAAAAGATTTTTGAAAAATATTATAAAAAATTAAATTTTTGAAAATAAAAAGAAATGAGAAAGATTTGATTTTTGAATAAGTTTTGAAAAGATAAGATTTTTTTAAAATTTGAAAATTTCACTTGACTTATAAGAAACAACTAATTTTAAAAATTTTTGACTAAGTCAACCCAAATTTTTGAAATTTTGAGAGAAAAAAAAAGGAAAAGATATTTTTTATTTTTGAATTTTTAATGAGGAGAGAGAAAAACACAATTATGACCCAAAACATGAAAATTTTGGATCAAAACCAATGATGCATGCAAGAACACTATGAATGTCAAGATGAACACCAAGAACACTTTGAAGATCATGATGAACATCAAGAACATATTTTTGCAAAATATTTTTGATTTTTATGATTTTATTATTTTTTTGTATTTTTATTACTTTTTTTTCGAAAAACATATAGGAAAAAGAAAACAATAAATTCATAGTCCTCAATTAAAACTCTAGGATTCATTCTTGAAAATTCTAGGATTCATTCTTGAAAACTTTGAAAATTTTCGAAAACAGGTGAGAAATTTTGAAAAATATTTATTTTTGAATATATATATATATATATATATATATATTGAAAAGAAAATAAAAAGAAAATTACCTAATCTGAGCAACAAGATGAACCGTTAGTTGTCCAAACTCGAACAATCCCCGGCAACGGCGCCAAAAACTTGGTGGACGAAATTGTGATCATCAACAATTGCATCAAAGACTTGGTGCTCTCAAACATGAATCACACTTTGTCACAACTCCGCACAACTAACCAGCAAGTGTACTAGGTCGCCCAAGTAATGCCTTACGTGAGTAAGGGTCGATCCCACAGAGATTGTTGGTATGAAGCAAGCTATGGTCACCTTGTAAATCTCAGTCAGGCAGATAATAATTGGTTATGGAGTTTCTAATATTAATAATAAATAAACAGAAAATAAAGATAGAGTTACTCATGTAATTCAATGGTTGGAATTTCAGATAAGTGTATAGAGGTGCTGTGTTCCTTCTGAATCTCTGCTTTCCAACTGTTTTTATCCAATCTTTGTCACTCCTTTCTATGGAAAGCTGTATGTAGGGCATCACCGTTGTCAATGGCTACATCCCATCCTCTTGTGAAAAAGGTCCAAATGCTCTGTCACGGCACGGCTAATCATTTGTCGGTTCTCGATCATGTTGGAATAGAATCCATTGATTCTTTTGCGTTTGTCATTACGCCTAACAATCGCGAGTTTGAAGCTCGTCACAGTCATTCAATCCCAGAATCTTACTCGGAATACCACAGACAAGGTTTAGACTTTCCGGATTCTCATGAATGCCGCCATCAATTCTAGCTTATACCACGAAGACTCTGATCTCACGGAATGGAAGGCTCGGTTGTCAGGCGAGGGACAACCATGCGTCGTGCATCAGGAATCCAAGAGATACGCACTCTAGCTTTCGCTTGTAGAACGGAACTGGTTGTTAGGCACGCGTTCATAAAGATGGATGATGATGAGTGTCACAGATCATCACATCCATCAGGTTGATGTACCAATGGTATCTTAGAACAGGAATAAATCGAATTGAGTAGAAAATAGTAGTAATTACATTAAAACTTGAGGTACAGCAGAGCTCCACACCCTTAATCTATGGTGTGTAGAAACTCCACCGTTGAAAATACATAAGTGATGAAGGTCCAGGCATGGCCGAATGGCCAGCCCCCAAAACATGATCAATAGTCTACTAAGATGAATTATGGAATAAAACTGAGACCAAAGATGTCTAATACACTAGTAAAAAGTTCTATTTATACCAAACTAGCTACTAGGGTTTACAAAAGTAAGTAATTGATGCATAAATCCACTTCCGGGGCCCACTTGGTGTATGTTTGGGCTGAGCTTGATCTTTACACGAGCTGAGGCTTCTTTTGGAGTTGAACGCCAAGTTGTAACGTGTTTTTGGCGTTCAACTCTGGTTCGTGACGTGTTTCTGGCATTTGACTCCAGAATGCAGCATGGAACTGGCGTTGAGCGCCAGTTTACGTCGTCAAATCTCGAATAAAGTATGGACTATTATATATTGATGGAAAGATCTGGATGTCTACTTTCTAACGCCATTGAGAGCGCGCCATTTCGAGTGCAGGGAGGTCAGATTCCAACATCATCAGCAGTCCTTTGTCAGCCTTTTATCAGAGTTTTGCTCAGGTCCCTCAATTTCAGCCAGAAAATACCTGAAATCACAGAAAAACACACAAACTCATAGTAAAGTCCAGAAATGTGAATTTAACATAAAAACCAATGAAAACATCCCTAAAAGTAGCTAGATCCTACTAAAAACTACCTAAAAATGATGCCAAAAAGCATATAAATTATTTGCTCATCAAATATCCATCCAGGAAGTAGTAGTATTCATGACCTGCTTGTCTTTCTAGCATTTGGTCTATAAATGGTAAAGGAAAATGATCCTTTCTGGTAGCTGTATTGAGCCTTCTATAATCAATACACATACGCCACTATGTAACTGTTCTTGTAGGAACCAGTTCATTTTTTTCATTATGGACCACTATCATACCACCCTTCTTAGTGACGACTTGGACAGGGCTTACCCAGGGGCTATCAAAAATGGGATAAATAATCCCAGCCTCTAGTAATTTAGTGACCTCCTTCTGCACCACCTCCTTCATGGCTGGATTCAGCCGCCTCTGTGGTTGAACCACTAGCTTAGCATCACCCTCCAATAGGATCTTGTGCATGCATCTGGCTGGACTAATGCCCTTAAGATCACTAATGGACCATCCAAGAGCTGTCTTGTGTGTCCTTAGCACTTGAATTAGTGCTTCCTCTTCCTATGGCTCTAAGGTAGAGCTTATGATTACAGGAAAGGTATCACCTTCTCCCAAAAAAGCATATTTCAGGGATGGTGGTAATGGTTTGAGCTCGGGTTTGGGAGGTTTCTCCTCTTCCTGAGGGATTTTTAGAGGTTCTATTATTCTCTCTGATTCCTCTATATCAGGCTGAACATCCTTAAAGATATCCTCTAGCTCTGATTCGAGACTCTCAGTCATATTGACCTCTTTTACGAGAGAGTCAATAATATCAATGCTCATGTAGTCGTTTGGGGTGTCTGGATGCTGCATAGCTTTGGCAACATTCAACTTAAACTCGTCCTTATTGACTCTCAGGGTTACTTCCCCTTTTTGGACGTCAATGAGAGTTCGTCCAGTTGCAAGGAATGGTCTTCCTAGAATGAGAGTTGCACTCTTGTGCTCCTCCATTTCCAACACCACAAAGTCAGTGGGAAAGGCAAATGGCCCAACCTTTACAATCATGTCTTCAATCACGCCTGATGGGTATTTAATGGAGCCATCAGCAAGTTGGACACATATCCAGGTTGGTTTAACTTCATCAGTCAACCCAAGCTTTTTGATAGTAGCTGCAGGTATTAGGTTAATACTTGCCCCAAGATCACATAGAGCTTGCTTGGTACAAGTACCTTCTAATGTGCATGGTATCATAAAGCTTCTCGGATCTTTAAGCTTCTCAGGTAAGCTTTTCAGAATGACTGCACTACATTTTTCAGTGAGGTAAACTTTCTCAGTTTCCCTCCAATCCTTCTTATGACTTAAGATCTCTTTCAGGAACTTAGCATAAGAGGGTATTTACTCAAGTGCCTCTGCAAACAGAATCTTTATTTCAAGAGTCCTGAGATAGTCTGCAAAGCGGGAAAATTGCTTATCCTGTTTCGCTTGGCAAAGTTTCTGAGGATAAGGCATTTTGGCTTTATATTCCTCAACCTTAGTTGTTGTAGGTTTATTGCCTACAGATGTGGGTTGAGAAGTCTTTTTAGAGGGGTTGCTATCAGCACTTGTATGTGTCTGATCTTCCACTGGCGTTTGAATGCCAGGGGTGGAAGCTGGAGTGGCGTTAGACGCCATTTCCTTACATGTTTCTGGCGTCTGAACACCAGAACTGTGCTTCCTTTGGGCGTTCAGTGCCAACTCCTTGCTTGTTTCTTGCATTGAACGCCAGGACTGAGCATGGTTTGGGCGTTCAATGCCAGCTTTCCACCCATTTTCTGGCGTTTTGAGCGCCATAATTATTCCTCTCTAGGCTCTTATTGTCCTCAGATGGATTTTGGGTGGTTTGCTCATTTCTTGGCTTCCTGCTACCTTGAAGTGAGGTATTTAATGTTTTCCCACTTCTTAATTGAACTGCTTGGCACTCTTCTGTTATTTGTTTTGATAACTGCTGTTTTGTTTACTTCTACTGTACTTCCATATTTATATTAGCCATTCTTGTTTCTTGTAGTATCTCCTTGAATTCGGCTAACTGTTTTGTTAGAAAATCTAATTGCTGATTGAATTCAGCAGCTTAATCTGCAGGACTGAGTTCAGCAGTTACTGTTTTAGCCTCTTCGTTGATGGAAGATTCACTGCTTAGGTACAGATGCTGATTTCTGGCAACTGTATCAATGAGCTCTTGAGCTTCTTCTATTGTCTTTCTCATGTGTATAGATCCACCAGCTGAGTGATCTAGAGAAATCTGAGCTCTTTCTGTAAGCCCATAGTAGAAGATGTCTAACTGCACCCACTTTGAAAATATTTCAGAGGGGCAGATTCTTAGCATCTCTCTGTATCTCTCCCAGGCATCATAAAGAGATTCATTATCTCCTTGTTTAAAGCCTTGGATGCTCAGTCTTAGCTGTGTCATCTGTTTTGGAGGAAAATAGTGATTCAGGAATTTTTTTGACAGTTGTTTCCATGTTCTTATGCTAGCCTTAGGTTGGTTATTTAACCACCTCTTAACTTGGTCTTTTACAGCAAATGGAAACAGTAATAATCTGTAGACATCCTGATCTACTTCCTTATCATGTACTGTGTCAGCAATTTGTTAAAATTGTGCCAGAAACTCTGTAGGTTCTTCCTGTGGAAGACCGGAATACTGGAAACTTTGCTGCACCATGATGATGAGCTGAGGATTCAACTTAAAACTACTGACTCCGATGGAGGGTATACAGATACTACTCCCATATGAAGCAGTAGTGGGGTTAGCATATCACCTCAGAGTCCTTCTGGACTGTTCATTTCCACTTAGGTCCATGTTGGAGTAAAGGAGGTAATGTGGATTTAATTTTTTTTTTTAATATCGAAATGTAAAAGGAAGATAAAATAAAATAAATGAAAAATTAAATAAAAATTCAAAAATTAGAAAACCAAATAAAATAAAATAAAAAAATTGAAAACAAAAATAATTAATTAATTGAAAAGATTTGAAAAATTTTGGATATAATTTTCAAAAATTGAAGAGAGAGAAAAAGTGGTTAGGAAGCTTTGAAAAATATATGATTTTAAAAAATTTGACCAAGTCAACCAAAAGGATTTGAAAATTATGAGAAATTAAAGGAGAAGATATTTTTTTATTTTTGAATTTTATGATGAAAGAGAAAAACACACAAAAGACACAAGACTTAAAATTTTTAGATCTAATGCTCCTTGTTTTCGAAAATTTTGGAGGGAAAACACCAAGGAACACCAAACTTAAAAATTTTAAGATCAAAAAACAAAGAAGACTCAAGAACACTTTGAAGATTCACAAGAATAACAAGAACAAGAGAAAGAACACCAAACTCAAAATTTTTTTGAAAACAAAATTAAATTTTCAAAAATTAAAGAAAATTAACAAGAGAACACCAAACTTAAAGTTTGCCACAAGATTCAATCAAAGAAAAATTATTTTTGAAGAAGATTTTAAAAAGGAAACTCAAATGGGCAACTATTCCCAAGAAAATAGACACATTCAAAAAATGCATGAACCAAACGGAGAAAAATTATTTTTGAAAAATTTAAGGAACACAAAAAGCATGCAATTGACACCAAACTTAGAACATGACACTAAACTCATAAAAAAAACGAAAATTCAATTAAAGAAAAATAATATTTTTTGAAAAATTTTTAAAAGGGATAATAAAATATGCAATTCTAGTAAAAAAGATAAATTTTTCCTAATCTAAGCAACAAGATTCACCGCCAGTTGTTCAAACTCAAACAATCCCTGGAAACGGCGCCAAAAACTTGGTGCACGAAATTGCAATCACACTTTTGCAATCCGCAAAACTAACTAGCAAGTGCACTGGGTCGTCCAAGTAATACCTTACGTAAGGGTCGATCCCACAGAGATTGTTGGCTTGAAGAAATCTATGGTTATCTTGTAATTCTTAGTTAGGATATCAATTATAATTATCAGTTGATTTGTAAATAAATAAATGAGCATGAAATAAATACTTGTTATGCAGTAATGGAGAATATATTGGAGTTTTGGAGATGCTTTATCTTCTAAATTTCAGCTTTTCTCTTGTCCTCCTCTTCACGCACGCAAGGTTCCTCCTATGGCAAGCTGTATGTTGGTGGGTCACCGTTGTCAATGGCTACCATCCATCCTCTCAGTGAAAAAGGTCCAAATGCTCCGTCACGGCACGACTAATCATTTGTCGGTTCTCGATCGTGTCAGAAGAAGATCCATTGATCCTTTTGCGTCTGTCACTACGCCCAACACTCGCAAGTTTTAAGCTCGTCACAGTCATCCAATCCCATAATCCTACTCGGAATACCACAGACAAGGTTTAGACTTTCCGGATCCTCATGAATGCCGCCATCAATTCTAGCTTATACCACGAAGATTCTGATTAAGGAATCTAAGAGATACTCATTCAATCTAATGTAGAACGGAGGTGGTTGTTAGGCACACGTTCATGGATTGAGGAAGGTGATGAGTGTCACGGATCATCACCTTCTTCATAGTGAAGCGCGAATGAACATCTTAGATAGGAACAAGCGTGTTTGAATGAAAAACAGAAATAATTGTATTAATTCATCGAGATGCTGCAGAGCTCCTCACCCCCAACAATGGAGTTTAGAGACTCATGCCGGCAAAAGGTATAAAGTTCAGATCTAAAAAATGTCATGAGATGCAAAATAAGTCTCTAAAAGTTGTTTAAATACTAAACTAGTAACCTAGGTTTACAAAAAATGAGTAAACTAAGTTAATTGGTGCAGAAATCCACTTATGGGGCCCACTTGGTGTGTGACGGGGCTGAGACTTAAGCTTCTCACGTGCCTGGGTTGTTTCTGGAGTTGAACGCCAGGTTGTAACCTGTTTCTGGCATTGAACTCCAACTTGCAACCTGTTTCTGGCGCTGAACGCTAGACTGCAACATGGAACTGGCGTTGAACGCCAGTTTACGTTGTCTATCTTTGCGCAAAGTATAGACTATTATATATTGCTGAAAAGTCTTGGATGTCTACTTTCCAACCCAATTGAGAGAGCGCCAATTGGACTCCTGTAGCTCCAAGAAATTCATTCCGAGTACAGGGAGGTCAGAATCCAACAGCATCTGCAGTCCTTTTTCAGCCTGAATCAGATTTTTGCTCAGCTCCCTCAATTTTAGCCAGAAAATACCTGAAATCACAGAAAAACACACAAACTCATAGTAAAGTCTAGAAATATGAATTTTGCCTAAAAACTAATAAAAATATACTAAAAACTATCTAAAACATACTAAAATCTACATGAAATTACCCCCAAAAAGCGTATAAAATATCCGCTCATAATTTATTTTTTTGAGATGGGTAATTGGTGCGCGAAATTGTGCTCACTACACAACTTTGCACAACTAACCAGCAAGTGCACTGGGTTGTCCAAGTAATACCTTACCCGAGTAAGGGTCGATCCCACGGAGATTGTTGGTATGAAGCAAGCTATGGTCACCTTGTAAATCTTAGTCAGGCAGACTCAATTGGGTATAGTGATATACGAATAAAGCATAAAGATAAAGATAGAGGTACTTATGTAATTCATTGGTAGGAACTTCAGATAAGCGTATGAAGATGCCTTCCCTTCCGTCTCTCTGCTTTCCTACTGTCTTCATCCAATCCTTCTTACTCCTTTCCATGGCAAGCTTGTGTAGGGTTTCACCGTTGTCAGTGGCTACCTCCCATCCTCTCAGTGAAAATGTTCCTATGCTCTGTCACAGCATATGGCTAATCAGCTGTCGGTTCTCGGTCAGGCCGGAATAGAATCCAGTGATTCTTTTGCGTCTGTCACTAACGCCCCGCCTGCTAGGAGTTTGAAGCACGTCACAGTCATTCAATCATTGAATCCTACTCAGAATACCACAGACAAGGTTTAGACCTTCCAGATTCTCTTGAATGCCGCCATCAGTTCTCGCCTATACCACGAAGACTCTGATCTCACGGAATGGCTGGCTCGTTTGTCAGGCGAGCACTCGGTTGTCAGGCGATCAACCATGCATCATGTATCAGGAATCCAAGAGATATTCACTAGAGCCTTGATTGCTTGTAGAACAAAAGTGGTTGTCAGTCACCTTGTTCATAGGTGAGAATGGTGATGAGTGTCACGGATCATCACATTCATCAAGTTGAAGAACAAGTGATATCTTGGACAAAGAACAAGCAGAATTGAATAGAAGAACAATAGTAATTGCATTAATACTCGAGGTACAGCAGAGCTCCACACCTTAATCTATGGTGTGTAGAAACTCCACCGTTGAAAATACATAAGAACAAGGTCTAGGCATGGCCATGAGGCCAGCCTCCCAATGATCTAAGAACTAAATGTCCAAAGATATAAATACAATAGTGAAAGGTCCTATTTATAAGAAACTAGTAGCCTAAGGTTTACAGAGATGAGTAAATGACATAAAAATCCACTTCCGGGCCCACTTGGTGTGTGCTTGGGCTGAGCAATGAAGCAATTTCGTGTAGAGACTCTTCTTGGAGTTAAACGCCAGCTTTTATGCCAGTTTGGGCGTTTAACTCCCATTTTGGTGCCAGTTCCGGCGTTTAACGCTGGGAATTCTGAGGGTGACTTTGAACGCCGGTTTGGGCCATCAAATCTTGAGCAAAGTATGGACTATCATATATTGCTGGAAAGCCCAGGATGTCTACTTTCCAACGCCGTTGAGAGCGCGCCAATTGGGCTTCTGTAGCTCCAGAAAATCCACTTCGAGTGCAGGGAGGTCAGAATCCAACAGCATCTGCAGTCCTTTTCAGTCTCTGAATCAGATTTTTGCTCAGGTCCCTCAATTTCAGCCAGAAAATACCTGAAATCACAGAAAAATACACAAACTCATAGTAAAGTCCAGAAAAGTGAATTTTAACTAAAAACTAATAAAAATATACTAAGAACTCAACTAAAACTACTAAAAACATACTAAAAACAATGCCAAAAAGGGTATAAATTATCTGCTCATCACAACACCAAACTTAAATTGTTGCTTGTCCTCAAGCAACTGAAAATCAAATAAGATAAAAAGAAGAGAATATACTATAGACTCCAAATTATCAATGAAACTTAGCTCCAAATTAGATGAGCGGGACTAGTAGCTTTTTGCCTCCGAACAGTTTTGGCATCTCACTTTATCCTTTGAAATTCAGAATGATTGGCTTCTTTAGGAACTCAGAATCCAGATAGTGTTATTGATTCTCCTAGTTAAGTATGATGATTCTTGAACACAGCTACTTATTGAGTCTTGGCCGTGGCCCAAAGCACTCTGTTTTCCAGTATTACCACCGGATACATACATGCCACAGACACATAATTGGGTGAACCTTTTCAGATTGTGACTCAGCTTTGCTAGAGTCCCCAATTAGAGGTGTCCAGGGTTCTTAAGCACACTATTTTTGCCTTGGATCACAACTTTATTTCTTTCTTTTTCTCTTTCTCCTTTTTTTTCGTTTGTTTTTTTTTTTTGTATTCACTGCTTTTTCTTGCTTCAAGAATCATTTTTATGATTTTTCAGATCCTCAATAACATGTCTCCTTTTTCATCATTCTTTCAAGAGCCAACAATTTTAACATTCATGAACAATAAATTCAAAAGACATATGCACTGTTCAAGCATACATTCAGAAAACAAAAAGTATTGTCACCACATCAAACTAATTAAGCTAGTTTTAAAGATGAATTCGAAATCCTGTACTTCTTGTTCTTTTGTGATAAAAATAGTTTTCATTTAAGAGAGGTGATGGATTCATAGGACATTCATAACTTTAAGGCATAGACACTAATGATCATAAGACACAAACATGGACAAATATAAGCATTAATTTTCGAAAAATAGAAGAATAAAGAACAAGGAGATTAAAGAACGGGTCCACCTTAGTGATGGCGGCTTGTTCTTCCTCTTGAAGGTCTTATGGAGTGCTTGAGCTCCTCAATGTCTCTTCCTTGTCTTTGTTGCTCTTCTCTCATGATTCTTTTGATCTTCTCTAATTTCATGGAGGAGAATGGAGTGTTCTTGGTGCTCCACCCTTAGTTGTCCCATGTTGGAACTCAATTCTCCTAGGGAGGTGTTGATTTGCTCCCAATAGTTTTGTGGAGGAAAGTGCATCCCTTGAGGTATCTCAGGGATTTCATGATGAGTGGGATCTCTTGTTTGCTCCATCTTTTTCTTAGTGATGGGCTTGAGGTCATGCCTTCTCAGTTGAACCGGCTTCCCTCTTGAATCTCTCTTTCATTGAACGCCCTCTTCATAAATGTCTATGAGGACTTGGTCCAACATTTGATCAAAGTTGACCCTTCTTCATGGCCACAACTTCATAGAAGTGGTCTTGATGCACCCTTGAGATGAATCTCTCCATCTCCCATGACTCGGAGGAGGAGGCTTTTGCCTTCCCTTTCCTCTTTCTAGAGGTTTCTCCGGCCTTGGATGCCATAAATGGTTATGGAAAAACAAAAAGCAATGCTTTTACCACACCAAACTTAAAAGGATTGCTCATCCTCGAGCAAAAGAAGAAAGAAGAGAGTAGAAGAAGAAGAAATGAGGAAGAAGGGAATGGCTATGTGTTCGGCCAAAGAGGGGGAGAAGTGGTGTTTAGGTTGTGTGAAAATGAAGGGGTGAAGAAGGGTTTATATAGGAGAGGGGAGGTCATGGTTCGGCCAAGTGAGGGTGGGTTTGGGTGGGAAAGTGGTTTGAATTTGAATGGTGAGGTAGGTGGGGTTTTATGGAGGATGGATGTGAGTGGTGAAGAGAAAGATGGGATTTGATAGGTGAAGGGTTTTTGGGGAAGAGGAGTTGAGGTGATTGGTGAATGGGTGAAGAAGAGAGAGAGAGTGGTGGGGTTGGTGGGGATCCTGTGGGGTCCACAGATCCTGTGGTGTCAAGGAAAAGTCATCCCTGCACCAAATGGCATTCAAAATCACGTTTTGAGCCATTTCTGGCGTTAAACGCCGGGCTGGTGCCCATTCTTGGCCTTTAACGCCAGGTTCTTGCCCTTTTCTGGCGTTTAACGCCAGTCTGGTGCCCCTTTCTGGCGTTAAACGCCCAGAATGGTGCCAGACTGGGCGTTAAACGCCCAATTGCTAGCCTCACTGGCGTTTAAACGCCAGTGGGTTCTTCCTCCAGGGTGTGCTGTTTTTCTTCCTGTTTTTCATTCTGTTTTTGCTTTTTCAATTGATTTTGTGACTTCTCATGATCATCAACCTACAAAAAACATAAAATAACAAAAGAAAATAGTCAAAATATAATATTGGGTTGCCTCCCAACAAGCGCTTCTTTAGTGTCATTAGCTTGACAGAGGACTCTTATGGAGCCTCAGAAATGCTCAGAGCTATGTTGGAACCTCCCAACACCAAACTTAGAGTTTGAATGTGGGGGTTCAACACCAAACTTAGAGTTTGGTTGTGACCTCCCAACACCAAACTTAGAGTTTGACTGTGGGGGCTCTGTTTGACTCTGATTTGAGAGAAGCTCTTCATGCTTCCTCTCCATGATGACAGAGGGATATCCTTGAGCTTTAAACACCAAGGATTCTTCATTCACTTGAATGATCAACTCTCCTCTATCAACATCAATCACAGCCTTTGCTGTGACTAGGAAGGGTCTGCCAAGGATGATGGTTTCATCCATGCACTTCCCAGTCTCTAGGACTATGAAATCAGCAGGGATGTAATGGTCTTCAATCTTCACCAAAACATCCTCCACAAGTCCATGAGCTTGTTTTCTTGAGTTGTCTGCCATCTCTAATGAGATTCTTGCAGCTTGCACCTCAAAGATCCCTAGCTTCTCCATTACAGAGAGAGGCATGAGGTTTACACTTGACCCTAAGTCACACAGAGCCTTCTTGAAGGTCATGGTGCTTATGGTACAAGGTATTGAAAACTTCCTAGGATCTTGTCTCTTTTGAGGTAATTTCTGCCTAGACAAGTCATCCAGTTCTTTGGTGAGCAAAGGAGGTTCATTCTCCCAAGTCTCATTTCCAAATAACTTGTCATTTAGCTTCATGATTGCTCCAAGGTATTTAGCAACTTGCTCTTCAGTGACATACTCATCCTCTTCAGAGGAAGAATACTCATCAGAGCTCATGAAAGGCAGAAGTAAGTCCAATGGAATCTCTATGGTCTCATTTTGAGCTTCAGATTCCCATGGTTCCTCATTGGGGAACTCAATGGAGGTTAGTGCACACCCATTGAGGTCTTCCTCAGTGGCGTTCACTTCCTCTCCTTCCTCTCCAAATTCGGCCATGTTGATGGCCTTGCACTCTCCTTTTGGATTTTCTTCTGTATTGCTTGGGAGAGTACTAGGAGGGAGTTCAGTAACTTTCTTGCTCAGCTGTCCCACTTGTGCCTCCAAATTCCTAATGGAGGACCTTGTTTCAGTCATGAAACTTTGAGTGGTTTTGATTAGATCAGAGACCATGGTTGCTAAGTCAGAGGGGTTCTGCTTAGAATTCTCTGTCTGTTGCTGAGAAGATGATGGAGAAGGCTTGCCATTGCTAAACCTATTTCTTCCACCATTATTGTTGTTAAAACCTTGTTGAGGTCTTTCTTGATTCTTCCATGAGAAATTTGGGTGATTTCTCCATGAAGAATTATAGGTGTTTCCATAGGGTTCTCCTAGGTAATTCACCTCTTCCATTGAAGGGTTCGCAGGATCATATGCTTCTTCTTCAGATGAAGCATCCTTAGTACTGCTTGGTGCATTTTGCATTCCAGACAGACTTTGAGAGATCAAATTGACTTGTTGGGTCAATATCTTGTTCTGAGCCAGAATGGCATTCAGAGCATCAATCTCAAGAACTCCTTTCTTCTGATTTGTCCCATTGTTCACAGGATTCCTTTCAGAAGTGTACATGAATTGGTTATTTGCAACCATTTCAATTAGTTCTTGAGCTTCTGTAGGCGTCTTCTTCAGATGAAGAGATCCTCCAGCAGAGCTATCCAAAGACATCTTGGATAGTTCAGAGAGACCATCATAGAAAATACCTATGATGCTCCATTCAGAAAGCATGTCTGGAGGACATTTTCTGATCAATTGTTTGTATCTTTCCCAAGCTTCATAGAGGGATTCTCCATCCTTCTGTCTGAAGGTTTGGACTTCCACTCTAAGCTTACTCAATTTTTGAGGTGGAAAGAACTTTGCCAAGAAGGCATTGACTAGCTTTTCCCATGAGTCCAGGCTTTCTTTAGGTTGTGAGTCCAACCATGTCCTAGCTCTGTCTCTTACAGTAAAAGGGAATAGCATAAGTCTGTAGACCTCAGGGTCTACCCCATTAGTCTTGACAGTGTCACAGATTTGCAAGAATTCAGCTAAGAACTGATGAGGATCTTCCAATGGAAGTCCATGGAACTTGCAATTCTGTTGCATTAGAGAAACTAATTGAGGCTTAAGCTCAAAGTTGTTTGCTCCAATGTCAGGGATAGAGATGCTTCTCCCATAGAAGTCGGGAGTAGGTGCAGTAAAGTCACCCAGCATCTTCCTTGCATTGTTGGCATTGTTGTTGTTTTCGGCTGCCATGGGTCCTTCTTCTTTGAAGGTTTCTGTTAGGTCCTCTACAGAGAATTGTGCCTTAGCTTCTCTTAGCTTTCGCTTCAAGGTCCTTTCAGGTTCAGGGTCAGCTTCAACAAGAATGCTTTTGTCTTTGTTCCTGCTCATATGAAAGAGAAGAGAACAAGAAAATGTGGAATCCTCTATGTCACAGTATAGAGATTCCTTGAGGTGTCAGAGGAAAAGAAAAGTAGAAGACAGAAGTAGAAAATTTGAACTTATCAAAGAAGATGGAGTTCGAATTTTGCATTAAGGAATAGTGTTAGTCCATAAATAGAAGGATGTGAGAAGAAGGGAAGTAATTTTCGAAAATTAAGTAAAATATTTTGAAAACATTTTGAAAAACACTAATTACTTTTCGAAAATAGAAGTGGGAAAGAAATCAAGTGATTTTTGAAAAAAGATTTTGAAATTAGAAGTCAAAAAGATTTGATTGAAAACTATTTTGAAAAAGATGAGGTTAAGAAGATATGATTGGTTTTAAAAAAAATATATGATTGAGAAAATATGATTTGAAAACAATTTTTAAAAAGATTTGATTTTAAAAATTAATGACTTGCCTATCAAGAAAAGATATGATTCAAACATTAAACCTTTCTCAACAGAAAAGGCAACATACTTGAAATGTTGAATCAAATCATTAATTGATAGCAAGTATCTTTGAAAAAGGAAAGAAATTGATTTTGAAAACATTTGATTGAAAAGATATGATTTGAAAAAGATTTGATTTTGAAAAACTTTGAAAACTTGAAAAAAAAAATTGATTTGAAAACAAAATCCTCCCCCTTGTGCCATCCTGGCGTTAAACGCCCAGAATGGTGCACATTCTGGCGTTTAACGCCCAAAACTATACCCTTTTGGGCGTTAAACGCCCAACCAGGTACCCTGGCTGGCATTTAAACGCCAGTCTGTCCTTCTTCACTAGGCGTTTTGAACGCCCAGCTTTTTCTGTGCAATTCCTCTGCTGTATGTTCTGAATCTTCAATTCTCTGTATTATTGACTTGAGAAGACACAAATTAAAAATATTTTTGGATTTTTTTTTAATAATCAAAATGCAACTAAAATCAAATAACAATGCATGTAAGACACCAAACTTAGCAGTTTGTATACTACTGACACTAATGAGAATGCATATGAGACACACAAAACACTCAAGTCAAGAGAATTTAAAGATTAGAGTAAGAAATCATCAATAACATCTTGAAGATCCTTAAGACACATGAATGAATGCATGCAATTGACACCAAACTTAAAATGAGACACTAGACTCAAACAAGAAACATAAAATATTTTTGGTTTTTATGATTTTGTAATTTTTTTGTGCTTTTTCAAAAATTATATGGAAAAGAAAATAAAGGTATCAAAATTCTTAATGAGAATTCCAGGAATCATGCAATGTTAGTCTAAAGCTTCAGTCTAAAGGAATTAGACATGGCTAGCCAAGCTTCAGCAGAACATTGCATTCAAGAGCTAAATTGATGAAGATCAATCAGCTTGGTGATGATAAGAACATCACTTTGAAACACTAGAATTCATTCTTAAGAACTCTGAAAAAATACCTAATCTAAGCAACAAGATGAACCGTTAGTTGTCCATACTCGAACAATCCCCGGCAACGGCGCCAAAAACTTGGTGCGCGAAATTGTGATCACTACACAACTTTGCACAACTAACCAGCAAGTGCACTGGGTCGTCCAAGTAATACCTTACCCGAGTAAGGGTCGATCCCACGGAGATTGTTGGTATGAAGCAAGCTATGGTCACCTTGTAAATCTTAGTCAGGCAGACTCAATTGGGTATAGTGATATACGAATAAAGCATAAAGATAAAGATAGAGGTACTTATGTAATTCATTGGTAGGAACTTCAGATAAGCGTATGAAGATGCCTTCCCTTCTGTCTCTCTGCTTTCCTACTGTCTTCATCCAATCCTTCTTACTCCTTTCCATGGCAAGCTTGTGTAGGGTTTCACCGTTGTCAGTGGCTACCTCCCATCCTCTCAGTGAAAATGTTCCTATGCTCTGTCACAGCATATGGCTAATCAGCTGTCGGTTCTCGGTCAGGCCGGAATAGAATCCAGTGATTCTTTTGCGTCTGTCACTAACGCCCCGCCTGCTAGGAGTTTGAAGCACGTCACAGTCATTCAATCATTGAATCCTACTCAGAATACCACAGACAAGGTTTAGACCTTCCGGATTCTCTTGAATGCCGCCATCAGTTCTCGCCTATACCACGAAGACTCTGATCTCACGGAATGGCTGGCTCATTTGTCAGGCGAGCACTCGGTTGTCAGGCGATCAACCATGCATCATGTATCAGGAATCCAAGAGATATTCACTAGAGCCTTGATTGCTTGTAGAACAAAAGTGGTTGTCAGTCACCTTGTTCATAGGTGAGAATGGTGATGAGTGTCACGGATCATCACATTCATCAAGTTGAAGAACAAGTGATATCTTGGACAAAGAACAAGCGGAATTGAATAGAAGAACAATAGTAATTGCATTAATACTCGAGGTACAGCAGAGCTCCACACCTTAATCTATGGTGTGTAGAAACTCCACCGTTGAAAATACATAAGAACAAGGTCTAGGCATGGCCGTGAGGCCAGCCTCCCAATGATCTAAGAACTAAATGTCCAAAGATATAAATACAATAGTGAAAGGTCCTATTTATAAGAAACTAGTAGCCTAAGGTTTACAGAGATGAGTAAATGACATAAAAATTCACTTCCGGGCCCACTTGGTGTGTGCTTGGGCTGAGCAATGAAGCAATTTCGTGTAGAGACTCTTCTTGGAGTTAAACGCCAGCTCTTATGCCAGTTTGGGCGTTTAACTCCCATTTTGGTGCCAGTTCCGGTGTTTAACGCTGGGAATTCTGAGGGTGATTTTGAACGCCGGTTTGGGCCATCAAATCTTGGGCAAAGTACGGAATATCATATATTGCTGGAAAGCCCAGGATGTCTACTTTCCAACGCCGTTGAGAGCGCGCCAATTGGGCTTCTGTAGCTCCAGAAAATCCACTTCGAGTGCAGGGAGTTCAGAATCCAACAGCATCTGCAGTCCTTTTCAGTCTCTGAATCAGATTTTTGCTCAGGTCCCTCAATTTCAGCCAGAAAATACCTGAAATCACAGAAAAACACACAAACTCATAGTAAAGTCCAGAAAAGTGAATTTTAACTAAAAACTAATAAAAATATACTAAGAACTCAACTAAAACTACTAAAAACATACTAAAAACAATGCCAAAAAGGGTATAAATTATCCGCTCATCAGTAATGATATATTTTTTTAAAATATCAAAACCCCACTTCCGTTAATTGAAGCATGATGAGCGGATAATTTATACGCTTTTTGGCATTGTTTTTATATAGTTTTTAGTAAGTTTAAGCTACTTTTAGGGATGTTTTCATTAGTTTTTATGTTAAATTCACATTTCTGGACTTTACTATGAGTTTGTGTGTTTTTCTGTGATTTCAGGTAAATTCTGACTGAAATTGAGGGATTTGAGCAAAACTCTGAAAAAGGCTGACAAAAGGACTGCTGATGCTGTTGGATTCTGACCTCCCTGCACTCGAAATGGATTTTCTGGAGCTACAGACCTCCAATTGGCACGCTCTCAACGGCGTTGGAAAGTAGACATCCAGGGCTTTTCCAGCAATATATAATAGTCCATACTTTATTCGAAGAATGACGACGCAAACTGGCGTTGAACGCCAAGTACACGCTCCTTTCTGGAGTTAAACGCCAGAAAAACGTCATAATCCGGAGTTGAACGCCCAAAGCACATCACAACTCGAAATTCAACTCCAAGAGAAGCCTCAGCTCGTGGATAGATCAAGCTCAGCCCAAGCATACACCAAGTGGGCCCCAGAAGTGGATTTATGCATCAATTACTTACTCATGTAAACCCTAGGAGCTAGTTTATTATAAATAGGATGATTTACTAATGTATCAATCATCTTTGGTCTCAGTTTTGTTTTATTCTTCATCTAAGGAGATCAGTGATCACGTTTAGGGGGCTGGCCATTCGGCCATGCCTGAACCTCTTGCTTATGTATTTTCAACGGTGGAGTTTCTGCACACCATAGATTAAGGGTGTGGAGCTCTGCTGTACCTCAAAGATTAATGAAGTTCTATTTTCTTTTATTCAATTCTCTATCTTATTCTTATTCCAAGATATTCATTCGTACTCAAGAACATGATGAATGTGATGAGCTAATAACTCTCATCATCATTCTCACTTATGAACGCGCGTGATTGACAACCACTTCCGTTCTGCGTGTAACAAGGCTTGAATGTATATCTCTTAGGTTCCCCAACAGAATCTTCGTGGTATAAGCTAGATAGATGGCGGCATTCATCTAGATCCGGGAAGTCCAACCTTGTCTGTGGTGTTCCGAGTAGGATCCTGGGAATCCGGAAAGTCTCACCTTGTCTGTGGTATTCCGAGTAGGATTCCGTTCATGAATGACTGTGACGTGCTTCAAACTTTAACCTGCTGGGCGTTAGTGACAAACGCAAAAGAGGGATTCTATTCCAGTAGGAGCGGGAACCAACCGGTGATTGGCCGTACTGTGACAGAGTGCGTGCATTAGCTTTCACTGCGAGGATGGGATGTAGCTATCAACCATGGGTGATGCCTCCAGACTGGTTAGCTGTGCGAGTGACAGCCGTGCAGGTTATTTCCCCGAGAGGAATGAAAGTAGCCACAGCTGATAGTGAACCCCTATACAAAGCTTGCCATGGAGAGGAGTAAGAAGGATTGGGTAGAAGGAATAGGAGAGCAGGCGTCCTAGAGCTCTACAGCACCTCCATTCCGCTTATCTGAAATTCCTACCAATGAATCTGCATAAGTATTTCTATCCCTTTTATTATTCCTTTTTATTTATTATTCCAATAATCACAATTCCCCTTTAATCTCTCTAACTGAGATTTACAAGATGACCATAGCTTGCTTCATACCAACAATCTCTGTGGATTCGACCCTTACTCACGTAAGGTTATTACTTGGACGACCCAGTACACTTGCTGGTTAGTTGAACGGAGTTGTGAATTCCACCAGAGCCATAATTAGAACATTGATCACAAATGATACAAGAATTTGAATCACAATTTCGTCCACCAAAGCACATTTCTACTCTTCCATTCTTTTTTCATCGCCTACCTTCCATCCTTCGAATCATCACCGTCGTGAAAAGAAGCGCCAACGTCGATGTCATCATATCTTATCGACGTCGTTAAATTCTCGTGATCCGTAACTTTGCCATCCTTCCCAATATAGCCAGTGTTGACATTATCGCTATATCATATCCTCTCATTCGATCCCTTTTTCTGTTGTGGATCACTCCTTATCAACATAATTAATTGTTAGTTTGGTTATTAAATTTTTTTATTAAAAAAATATATCTTTATTTAATTACATGATAGAACATATACTCGTATGTAAAACATAATATAATATAATATAATATAATAAATATAGTCAGAGTACTTAAAAATATAATTAAAATCAGAACATACAAATATAATAATAAAATTTGTATTTTAAACAAATAAACATATCTTTTATCATACATAAATTATTTAAAAAAATGAATAAATAGTTAAAATTAATAACACAAGTTTAAAATGATAAAATTCTAGTCACTAAAAAAAATAAAAAATCACCAAATAAATGATAGAATTCAACTTTTTTACAATTATTTTTCAGAAGTAGTTTTATTCTTTTAAATTTTAATTTATTAGTACTTTATTATTTACTTAATAATTAAACAAATTATTTTTAGCCAAAATTATTTTTTGTATTATTTTAAAGAAGAGACCAATATAATAGTTTAAAAAATAATGTAAAAATAATATTTTAAATAAAAAATAATTAATATTAAAATTTTTAAATACAAAAATAAATTGTATAAATATGTAAGAGATAAAAATGAAATATATGGCTAAAATAAATAAAACAGACAAAAATAATTCTCTATTTCTCAAGAGTACTTCTATTTATATGTTTTATTTATTTTAGGTATATATTTCATATTTATCTGTTAAATATTTATACAATTTATTTTTGTATTTAAAAATTTTAATATTAAATATTTTTTATTTAAAATATTATTTTTACGTTATTTTTTAAACTGTTATATTGATCTCTTTTTTAAGATAATACAAAAAATAATTTTTCATAAAATAATTTGTTTAATCATTAATTAAATAGTAAAATACTAATAAATTAAAAATTAAAAGAATAAAATATTATAAAAAAATACAGTAAAAAAATTAGATTTTATCATTTTAAATTTTTGTTATTAATTTTAACAATTTATTCAATTTTTAACAAATAATTTATGAATGATAAAGCATATGTTTACTTGTTTAGAATAAAAATTTTACTATTATATTTATATGTTAATGATTTTAATTGTATTTTAAGTACTCTAAATAGATTTACTTTATTATATTAAATATATATTTTTTAATAAAAAAATTTAATAACCAAATTAACCATTAATTATGTTAGTAAGAAATGATCCACGTCAAAAAGAGGGATCGAGTGAGAAAACAGTGGAGATAGTAATGGTATCGGCGCTAGCTATACTAGGAAGGATGAGAATTTAACAACATAGTTAAGGAATGATGCACTGAAAAAAGAGAGATTGCGCGAGAGTGCAGTAATGACGACGACGACAGCGATACTTGGAAGGACCGAAGCTAAGCGATGAAGAAAGAATTGAGGAGTGAAAAAGTGTTTCAATTAACGGGGTGAGATTTTGATATTTTAAAAAATTATATTATTATCTATCTCAAATAATAAATTACAAAAATAACCCAACTATGGCTAAGATAATGACCAATTAAAATTTAACATATCATAAAGAGTAACTAACATGTTATTTTAGAGGAGGTTGAATAGTATTTACCTTCAATGTTACGGTGATGCTAGTTATATTATTGTCATACAAAAAACTTTACTAGCGTATTATAAGATATATATTTTGCAAACAAAAGGAAACATATATGAAAGTTTTCATAGATCAAAATTATTATATGGTTTGGTTATAAATGCTATAAGAAATCAAAAGTCAAATTTTTGTGTGTATATATATATAATCTTAATTTCTTTTATTTTGTGTTTTTTAACAATATTTTTCAGATATTTGTTTACCAAACCCCTTAAAATATATAATAATATTAAAAAATAATCCAGAAAATCATGTAATCCTGTATAATTACAAGCACATATATTTTTATATGCTTATGAAACTCCCAAAAATTGTTTAGTGTCGGCCACTTTATTTAAACGCTTGGCAACATCATTGTTAATTTATATAAAAAAAATTTATTGATTATGAAAATTTTAATATACTTTATATGTAGATATGAAAATTTCAGATCATCAAAAGTGGATGTACAATAGAAATTTGCCAAACCGAGGAGGATTACGACAGGAATTTATCAATGGTGTTCGACAATTTATTGATACAGTTACAAAACAACCTCAATTTGTACTTGAAGGCGGTGTACTTAGATGTCCTTGCAACAAACATAAAAATAAGATTTTCTTAACTCCGGATGAGGTTTCACTAGATTTATATAAATATGGATTCATGCCAAGATACTGGTGTTGGGATTCACATGGAGAGAGTCCTTTGCAACAGAATGTAGATCATGATAATCAAGAAGGTACATGTTCTTCTCTGCATGCTAATCTGCCAATAAGAAATTCATATGAATCTATGGTGGTTGATGCTGCTGGATCAGAATTTATGAGTCAATTTGAAGAACACATGCAGGAGCCTCCAAATGCAGAAGCTAAAAAATTTTATGATTTGTTACAGTCTGCTCAGCGCCCATTATTTGAGGGATGTATTGATCATTCAGAATTATCAATGGCAGTTAAAATGTTGAGTATAAAAGCTAAAGGGAATGTATCTTGATGAGCGGATAATTTATACGCTTTTTGGCATTGTTTTTAGGTAGTTTTTAGTAGGATCTAGCTACTTTTTGGGATGTTTTTATTAGTTTTTATGCAAATTTTATATTTATGGACTTTACTATGAGTTTGTGTGTTTTTCTATGATTTCAGGTATTTTCTGGCTGAAATTGAGGGACCTGAGCAAAAATCTTATTCAGAGGCTGACAAAGCACCGTAGATGCTGTTGGATTCTGACCTCCCTGCACTCGAAGTGGCTTTTCTGGAGCTACAGAACTCCAAATGGTGCACTCTCAACTGCGTTGGAAAGTAGACTCCTAGGGCTTTCCAACAACATATAATGATTCATACTTTTCTCGAGTTTTCATGATCCAAACTGGCGTTCAAACACCCCTTCTCTGCCCTATTTTGGAGTCAAAACGCCAGAGCCGGCATAAAAGTTGGAGTTAAACGCTCAAACTGGCACCAAAGCTGGCGTTTAACTCCAAGAGAAGTCTCTACATGTGTAAAGCTTAATGCTCAGCCCAAGCACATACCAAGTGGGCCCGGAAGTGGATTTTTGCATCATTTGCCTATTTCTGTAAACCCTAGTAGCTAGTTTCATTATAAATAGGACCTCTTACTATTGTATTTTCATCTTCGGATCATAGAGATATTCTGGATTATATTTTCATATTTGGGGAGGCTGGCCATTCGGCCATGCCTGGACCTCCAGACCACTTATATATTTTCAACGGTGGAGTTTCTACACACCATAGATTAAGGTGTGGAGCTCTACTGTTCCTCGAGTATTAATGCAATTACTATTGTTCTTCTATTCAATTCATGCTTATTCTTGTTCTAAGATATTCACTCACACTTCAACTTGATAAATGTGATGATCCATGACACTCATCACCATTCTCACCTATGAACGCGTGACTGACAACCACTTCCGTTCTACTTATGATTGAGCGTGTATCTCTTAGCCTCCATTCCGAAAGATCGGAGTCTTTGTGGTATAAGTTAGAATTATTGGTGGCCATTCCTGAGATCCGAAAAGTCTAAACCTTGTATGTGGTATTCCGAGTAGGATCTGTGAAGGGATGACTGTGACGAGCTTCAAACTCGCGAGTGTTGGGCGTAGTGATAGACGCAAAAGGATCACTGAATTCTATTCCAACATGATCGAGAACCAACAGATGATTAGCCGTGCGGTGACGGTGCATTTGGACCATTTTCACTAAGGACGGGAGGTAGCCATTGACGCCGATGAAACCTGAACATACAGCTTGCCATGGAAAAGAGTATGAATGATTGGATGAAGGCAATAGGAAAACAGAGATTCAAAAGGAGCAAAGCATGTCCATACACTTATCTAAAATTCTCACCAATGAATTACATATGTATCTCTATCTTTACTTTATGTTTTATTTATCTTTTAATTATGAAAACTCTATCACCCATCTTAATCCGCCTGACTGAGATTTACAAGGTGACCATAGCTTGCTTCAAGCCGACAATCTCTGTGTGATCGACCCTTACTCACGTAAGGTATTACTTGGACGACCCAGTGCACTTGCTGGTTAGTTTTGCAAAGTTGTGACAAAGTGTGATTCATGATTAAGAGCACCAAGACTATTGGCGCCATTGTGATGATCACAATTTCGTGAACCAAGTTTTTGGCGCCGTTGCCAGGGATTGTTCGAGTTTGGACAACTGACGGTTCATCTTGTTGCTCAGATTAGGTAATTTTCTTTTATTTTATTTTCAAAAAGTTTTCAAAAATTTTTCTTCTTTTTCGTTTTTTTCCAAAACAATTTTCGAAAAATACAAAAAATTAATAAAATCATAAAACCAAAAATATTTCATGATTCTTGTTTGAATCTGGTGCCAAATTTTGAAGTTTGGTGTTAATTGCATGATTTTAATTGTCTTGCAATTTTCGAAAAACATGCATAATGTTCTTGATGATCTTCAAGTTATTCTTGATGAATTGCCTTGTTTGATCTTCATGATTTATTGATTTGCACTGCATGATGTTCTACATATGCATTCCTGCATTCATATGGCCCAAACATGAGAAAGTTCTAAGTTTGGTGTCCTCCATATTTTCTTTCATTGAGAAAATGGAGTTCTTGATGTTCATCTTGATCTTCAAGATTGTTCTTGGTGTTCATCTTGACGTTCATAATGTTCTTGCATATATCTTGTGTTTTGATCCAAGAATTATATGTTTTGACTCATTTTGCTATTTTTCAAAATTGGAAACATATCTTCTTGAATAAAGGATATAGCAAAATGAAGACCCAAGAACATAAAGCAGAGGATTTACAGAGAAAAAGCTGGGCGTTCAAAACACCCAGCAAAGAAGGAAAACTGGAGTTCAAATGCTAGCCAGGGTACCTGGTTGGGCGTTTAAATGCCCAGTAAGGAAGGAAAACTGGCATTTAAACGCCAGCCAGGGTACCTGGCTGGGCATTTAAACACCCAAACCATGCAGCAATTGGGCGTTAAATGCCCAAAACATGCAGCTCCTGGGCGTTTAACGCCAGGATGACACAAGGAGAGGAATTTTGTTTTCAAATCAAATCTTTTTCAAGTCTTCATAATTTTTCAAAATCAAATCTTTTTCAAATCAAATATTTTCAATCATATCTTTTTCAAAATCATATCTTTTCAAACATATCTTTTTCAAATCATATCTTTTTCAAAATCAATTTCAAAATCTTTTCTAACTTCTTATCTTTTCAAAATTGATTTTCAAATCTTTTTCAACTAACTAATTGACTTTTTGTTTGTTTTACTATTTCTTATCTTTTTCAAAACCACAACCAATTTTTCAAAAATCAATTTTAAATTTTATTCTTCTTTTAATTTTCGAAAATTCTCCTCCCCTATCTTATTTTTTCATTTAAATACTAACATTCCTCTTCCATTGTCAATTCGAATTACATCTCTCTTTGTGTGTTCGAATTCTTCCTTACCTACCTCCTCCTTCCATTCTTATTTTCCTCTGACACCTTAAGGAATCTCTATACTGTGACATAGAGGATTCCATATTTTCTTTGTTTTCTTCTCTTTCATATGAGCAGGAACAAAGATAAAGGCATATTTGTTGAAGCTGATCCTGAACCTGAAAGGACTCTGAAGAGAAAGCTAAGAGCAGCTAAAGCACAAAACTTTGAAGAGGACCTCACTGAAATTTTCGAAAAGGAAGCAGCAAAAGAAACAATTATGGCCGAATCAAACAACAACGCAAGGAAGATGCTTGGTGATTTTACTACACCAACTTCCAAATTTTATGGAAGAAGCATCTCAATCCCCGCCATAGAAGCAAACAATTTTGAGCTAAAGCCTCAATTGGTTTCTCTACTGCAACAGAACTGCAAGTTTCATGGACTTCCATCAGAAGATCCTTATCAGTTTTTAACTGAGTTCTTGCAGATCTGTGATACTGTTAAGACTAATGGAGTTGATCCTGAAGTCTGCAAGCTTATGCTTTTCCCTTTTGCTGTAAGAGACAAAGCTAGAACAAGGTTGGACTCACAACCTAGAGATAGCTTGGACTCTTGGGATAAGCTGGTCACGGCTTTCTTAGCCAAGTTCTTACCTCCTCAAAAGCTGAGCAACCTTAGAGTGGATGTTTAGACCTTCAGACAAAAAGATGGCGAGTCCCTCTATGAAGCTTGGGAAAGATACAAGCAGTTAACCAAAAAGTGCCCTTCCGACATGCTTTCAGAATGGACCATATTAGATATATTCTATGATGGTCTGTCTGAATTTTCCAAGATGTCACTGGACCACTCCGCAGGTGAATCCATTCACCTAAAGAAAATGCCTGCAGAAGCTCAGGAACTTATTGAAATGGTTACAAATAACCAATTCATGTATACCTCTGAGAGGAATCCTGTGAGTAATGAGACGCCTCAAAAGAGAGGAGTTCTTGAAATTGGTGCTCTGAATGCCATACTGGCTCATAACAAAGTATTGACCCAACAAGTCAATATGATCTCTCAGAGTCTGAATCGATTGCAAAATGCATCCAACATTACTAAAGAAGCATCTTCTGAAGAAGAAGCTTATGATCCTGAGAACCCTGCAATGGCAGAGGTGAATTACATGAGTGAAGCCTTTGGCAACACCTATAATCCTTCATGGAAAAATCATCCATATTTTTCATGGAAGGATCCTCAGAAGCAAGGCTTTAATAATAATAATGGTGGAAGAAACAGGTTTAGCAATAGCAAATCTTTCCCATCATCATTTCAGCAACAGACAGAGCATTCTGAGAAGAATCCTTCTAGCTTAGCAAGCATAGTCTCTGATCTATCTAAGGCCACTCTTAGTTTCATGACTGAAACAAGATCATCCATTAGAAATTTGGAGGCACAAGTGGGCCAGCTGAGTAAAAAGGTTACTGAAACTCCTCCTAGCACTCTTCCAAGCAATACAAAAGAGAATCCCAAAGGAGAGTGCAAGGCCATTGATGTAATCAAAATGGCCGAACCTGGGAAGGAGGGGGAGGACGTGAATCCCAATGAGGGAGACCTCAGGGAACGTCCAGTGGTCAGTAAGGAATACCCTGATGAGGAACCAAAGAGATCTGAGGCTCATACAGAGACCATAGAGATTCCCTTGGATCTCCTTTTACCATTCATGAGCTCTGATGACTATTCATCTTCTGAAGAAGATGAAGACATTGTTGAAGGGCAAGTTGCCCAATATTTAGGAGCAATCATGACGCTGAATGCCAAATTATTTGGTAATGAGACTTGGGAAGGTGAACCTCCCTTGCACACCAATGAAGTGAATACATTGGTTCAACCAAATTTACCTCAAAAGAAACAGGATCCTGGTAAATTCTTAATACCCTTCACCATAGGCACCATGACCTTTGAGAAAGCTCTGTGTGACCTGGGGTCAGGGATAAACATCATGCCACTTTCTGTAATGGAGGAACTGGGAATCTTTGAGGTACAAGCTGCTAAATTCTCAATAGAGAGGGCAGATAACTCTATGAAAAAGGCTTATGGACTAGTAGAGGACGTGCTAGTGAAGGTTGAAGGCCTTTACTTCCCTGCTGATTTCATAATCCTAGGCACTAGGAGGGATAAAGATGAATCTATCATCCTTGGAAGATCCCTCCTAGCCACAGCAAGAGCTGTGATTGATGTTGACAGAGGAGAGTTGATCCTTCATGTGAATGAAGAATTCCTTGTAGTAAAAACTCAAGGTTCTCCATCTGTAACCATGGAGAGTAAGCATGAAGAGCTTCTCCCAATACTGAGTCGAACAGAGCCCTCACATTCAAACTCTAAGTTTGGTGTTGGGATGCCACAGCCAAACTCTAAGTTTGGTGTTGAGAGATCTCAACCATGCTCTGATCATCTGTGAGGCTCCATGAGAGCTCACTGTCAAGCTATTGACATTAAAGAAGCACTTATTGGGAGGCAATCCAATTTTATTTTATTATCTAATTTTATTTTATCTATGTTATTTTATGTTTTCTTTTAGGTTGATGATCATGTGAAGTCATAAAGACACTCATAAAAATAAAGCAGAAGTCGAAAATAGCACACCCTGGAGGAAGGACTTACTCGCGTTTAAACGCTAGTAAGGGCAGCAACATGGGTGTTTAAACGCCCAATCTGGCACCTTTCTGGGTGTTTAAACGCTAGAACAGGGCACCAGATTGGCGTGTAAACACCAAAACAGAGCAGAAAGCTAGCGTTTAAATGCCAAAGCAGGGTAATAACCTGGCATTTAGACGCCAGAACAGGAAGGAAAGCTGGCGTTTAAATGGAAGAACAGGGCAGCAGACTGGCGTTTAAATGCCAGTATTGCACTCTAAGGCATTGTGAACGCCAAATTAGAGTAGTGATGAGAAATCCTTGGCCCCTCAGAATCTGTGGACCCCACAGGATCCCCACCAACCTCAACTCACTTTCTATCCTCTTCACACCTTTCTACAACACTCTTCCCCAGATACACTTTCCCAATCACTTCCGTATCTCTTCCCCAAACCCACCCAACCCACTCAGCCATTCTCTTTAGAAATACCCCCTTCACACCTTATTTTCACACATCACAAACACCTTCTTTTCCTCTTGGCCGAACCTTATACACCCTCTATCTCCTCTATTTTCCTCTTCTTCTACGTCTTTCCTTCTACTTTTGCTCGAGGATGAGCAAATATTTTAAGTTTGGTGTGGTAAAAGCATTGGTTTCTTGTTTTTCCATAACCATATTATGGCTCCTAAGGCCAGAAAATCCTCTAGAAAGAGGAAAGGGAAGGCAACTGCCTCTACCTCTGAGTCATGGGAGATGGAGAGATTCATCTCAAGGGTCCATAGCTCAGTAGTAGAGCATTTGACTGCACATCAAGAGAGCCCACTCATGGACCTCAACAATAGCATGAGGAATTCCCTTATCAAGAAATCCCTGAGATGCCTCAAGGGATACATTTTCCTCCACACAACTATTGGGAGCAACTAAGGAAAGGAGCACCAAAAACACTAGGAATGGAGCAACAAAGACAAGAAAGAGACATAGAGGAGCTTAAGAGCACCATTGGTTCTTCAAGAGGAGGAAGACGCCACCCTCATAAGGTGGACTCATTCCTTAATCTCCTTGTCTATTTATTTTTGTATTTTTGATTTTTAGGCTGTATGTTCTATCTATGTTTGTGTCTTCATTACATGATCATTAGTGTCTAGTGTCTATGCCTTAAAGCTATGAACAAATGAATCCTTCACCTCTCTTAAATGAAAAATGTGCTTAATTATAAAAGAACAAGAAGTACTTGGATTTCAAATTTTATCCTGAGACTAGTTTAATGTGGTGGCAATACTTTTTGTTCCGTGAATAAATGTTTGAACAGTGCATGTTTTTTATCTTATTGTTTATGAATGTTAAAGTTGTTAGCTCTTGAAAGAGTGATGAACAAAGAGAAATGTTGTAGATAATTTGAAAAATCATGAAATTGGTTCTTGAAGCAAGATAAAGCAGTGAAAAAAAAAAGAGAAGAAAAAAATGGCAAAAAAAAAAGAGAAAAAAAGAGAGAAAAATCAAGCAGAAAAAGCCAATTCCCTTAAAACCAAAAGGCAAGGGTGAAAAGGATCCAAGGCTTTGAGCATTAATGGATAGGCGGGGCAAGGAAATAATATCCAAGCCTAAGTGGTTAAATCAAGCTGTCCCTAACCATGTGCTTGTGTCATGAAGGTCCAAGTGAAAAACTTGAGACTGAGTGGTTAAAATCGTGATCCAATGCAAAAGAGTGTGCTTAAGAACTCTGGACACCTCTAACTGGGGACTTTAGCAAAGCTGAGTCACAATCTGAAAAGGTTCACCCAGTTATGTGTTTGTGGCATTTATGTATCCGGTGGTAATACTGGAAAACAAAGTGCTTAGGGTCATGACCAAGACTCATAAAGTAGTTGTGTTCAAGAATCAACGTACTGAACTAGGAGAATTAATAACACTATCTGAAATTTTGAGTTCCTATAAATGCCAATCGTTCTGAACCTCAAAGGATAAAGTGAGATGCCAAAACTGTTCAGAAGTAAAAAGCTACAAGCCCCGCTCATCTAATTAGGACTAAGTTTTATTGATACTGTGGGATTCATTGTATATTCTCTTATTTTTATCCTATTTTGTTTTCAGTTGCTTGGGGACAAGCAACAATTTAAGTTTGGTGTTGTGATGAGCGGATAATTTATATGCTTTTTGGCATTATTTTTAGGTAGTTTTTAGTAGGATCTAGCTACTTTTTGGGATGTTTTTATTAGTTTTTATGCAAAATTCATATTTCTGGACTTTAATATAAGTTTGTGTGTTTTTCTGTGATTTAAGGTATTTTCTGGCTGAAATTGAGGGACCTAAGCAAAAATCTGATTCAGAGGCTGACAAAGGACTGTAGATGCTGTTGGATTCTGACCTCCCTGCACTCGAAGTGGATTTTCTGAAGCCACAGAACTCCAAATGGCGCGCTCTCAACTGCGTTGGAAAGTAGACATCCAGGGCTTTCCAGTAATATAATGGTTCATACTTTGCTCCAGTTTTGACGACGTAAACTGGCGTTCAAACTCCCCTTCTCTACTCTATTCTAAAGTCAAAATGCTAGAGCTGGCATAAAAGTTGGATTAAACGCCTAAACTGGCACCAAAGCTGGCGTTTAACTCCAAGAGAAGTCTCTACATGTGTAAAGCTCAATGCTCAGCCCAAGCACACACCAAGTGGGTCCGGAAGTGGATTTCTGCATTATTTACCTATTTCTGTAAACCCTAGTAGCTAGTTTCATTATAAATAGGACCTCTTACTATTGTATTTTCATCTTCGGATCATAGAGATATTCTGGATTATATTTTCCTATTTGGGGAGGCTGGCCATTCGGCCATGCCTGGACCTCCAGACCACTTATGTATTTTCAACGGTGGAGTTTCTACACACCATAGATTAAGGTGTAGAGCTCTGTTGTTCCTCGAGTATTAATGCAATTACTATTGTTCTTCTATTCAATTCATGCTTATTCTTGTTCTAAGTTATTCACTCGCACTTCAACTTGATGAATGTGATGATCCGTGACACTCATCACCATTCTCACCTATAAACGCGTGACTGACAACCACTTCCGTTCTACTTAAGATTGAGCGTGTATCTCTTAGCCTCCATTCCAAAAGATTGGAGTCTTCGTTGTATAAGCTAGAATTATTGGCGGCCATTCCTGAGATCCGGAAAGTCTAAACCTTGTATGTGGTATTCCGAGTAGGATCTGGGAAGGGATGACTGTGACGAGCTTCAAACTCGCGAGTGTTGGGCGTAGTGACAGACGCAAAAGGATCATTGGATTCTATTCCAACATGATCGAGAACTGACAGATGATTAGCCGTGCGGTGACAGCGCATTTGGACCATTTTCATTAGGGACGGGAGGTAGCCTTTGACGCCAGTGAAACCCGAATATACAGCTTGCCATGGAAAGGAGTATGAAGGATTGGATGAAGGCAATAGGAAAGCAGAGATTCAAAAGGAGCAAAGCATCTCCATACACTTATCTGAAATTCTCACCAATGAATTACATAAGTATCTCTATCTTTACTTTATGTTTTATTTATCTTTTAATTATGAAAACTCTATCACCCATCTTAATCTGCCTGACTGAGATTTACAAGGTGACTGTAGCTTGCTTCAAGCTGACAATCTCTGTGGGATCGACCCTTACTCACGTAAGGTATTACTTGGACGACCTAGTGCACTTGCTGGTTAGTTGTGCGAAGTTGTGACAAAGTGTGATTCACGATTAAGAGCACCAAGACTATTGGTGACATTGTGATAATCACAATTTCGTGCACCATATCTCAACAAATCTTTGATGATTTCGTGAAAGCTATAAAAGAAGTGATGCCGAAGGATAACTTGTCTCCAATTTTTATGAAGTAAAGAAGCTAGTATCTAAACATGGCATGAAAAGCAATAAAATTGATTGTTGCATTAATGGTTGTATGCTGTATTACAATGAGGATGATATACCAAGAAAGGAATGTAAATTTTGTCATTTTCCAAGGTATAAGATAGGTAAAAAGGGTAAACAAGTTCCTTTGAAACAAATGCACTATTTACCGTTTTATACCTCATTTAAGAAGACTTTATGCTTCATTGAACAAAGAACCTCACATGCGATGGCATTTTGATCACGTGTTTAAAGGAATTCTTGAGCATCCATCGGATTCAAAAGCATGGAAGTATTTTGATATAGAAAATATCCACAATTTTCTCAAGAACCACGTAATGTCAGACTAGAATTATGTGCTGATGGATTCACCCCTTTTGGTCAATCTGGTAAATAATTCATGTTGGCCAATAATTGTCACTCCTTATAACCTGCCTCCTTCTATGTGCATGAAAACTCCTTACATGTTTTTATCCATGATTATCCTTGGTCCTCGTAATCCCAAAACTAAAATTGATGTATACCTGCAGCCATTGATTGATGAGCTAAAACTGCTATGGGAAGATGGCGTTTTAATTTATGATATTCATTCTAAGTCAAATTTTGTAATGCGAGCTGTATTGTTGTGGACTATTAATGATTTTCCTGCATATGGAATGTTGTCTGGATGGATGACAGCAGGCAGGCTAGCATGCCCATACTGTATGGAACGAACAAAGGCATTCCAATTAAAAAATGGGGGGAAGCCATCATGGTTTGATTGACACAGACAATTCTTGCCAGATAATCACATGTTTAGAAGAAACAATGATGCATTCTATAAGAATAGAATTGAGAGATCAGAACCTCCGCCGAGATTGACTGGAGAACAAATATGGGATATAGTTCAGAATTATGATAAGATAAGTAATGTTGAGCAACTTGAGATAGAAGGATATGGAAGTCTGCATAATTGGACCAAAAGAAGCATATTTTGGGATTTGCCTTATTGGCATCATAATTTAATCCGTCACAGCCTTGATGTAATGCATATTGAGAAGAATGTATTTGATAATATATTCAATACTGTCATGGACATCAAAGAGAAGACTAAAGATAATGCAAAGGCTAGAATGGATCTGTCATTATACTGCAAGCAAAAAAGTTTAGAATTGCCAGAACAAAGTGGAGTTAAAATTATAAAACCCAAAGCAAACTACACATTTACCCTCCAGCAAAAGAGGGCAATATGTGAATGGGTGAAAGAGTTAAGGATACCTGATGGATATGTTTCAAATTTAGGGAGATGTGTTGACATGAAGGAGGGCAAGTTATATGGAATGAAACGTCATGATTGTCATATATTTATGGAACGTTTACTCCCAATCGCTTTTAGTTCATTGCCAGAGCAGATATGGAAGCCAATAACAGAGTTAAGTCAATTTTTTCGAGATTTATGCTCAACATCGTTACGAGAAGATGTTCTCAATAAGCTTGAAGAAAATATTCCAATTGTGCTATGCAAGTTAGAACGTATTTTTCCTCCTGGATTTTTTTACTCAATGGAGCATCTACCTATTCATTTGCTATTTGAAGCATTGCTCGGTGGTCCTGTGCAATATAGATGGATGTATCCTTTTGAGAGGTACTTTAGTCACACCTCTATATTTATTCTCAAATTTCTTTTTACTGTTTTATGAAGCCAATTATTTGTTATATGATTTTTGTTATGAATTTTTTCATGATAGGTTTCTCCATCATCTTAACAAAAAGGTCAAGAACAAAACACATGTTGAAGGATCTATCGTTGAATCATACCTAGTTGAGGAGATTTCTCACTTTTGTGAGTATTATTTTAACCAAACTAGCATCAACGCAAAGCAAAATGATGAAGGTGATGATTCAATTGAGCAAAATTTGTCTATTTTTAATTTGTCTGGTTGTTTGGCTGGTGATTGCAAAACTCGTTATTTAGATGACAAAGAATTCAATGCAGCCATGGATCATATACTGATAAACTGTGATGAAATTAAGCTATATATTGAGTGAGTATTTATCTTTCTATATATATATTCTTACTATTAATAATATTTTCATATATTAATAATTTTAATTTATTTGAAATTTATGTACTATAGGATCTTTGTGGACTTCATACGCCAAGATCATATTACTTTAAGTAATCAAACAAGTTGATCAATTTATTGAAGCGGATTTTGCAAAATGGTTTAAAAATTATGTAAGTCAACATGATTTGATAGTCTTATTATACACACATTTTTTGGTAGATGACATATTATATTCTAACATATTGGTTCTTATTTAATACAGGTTCCTGACCCTTTAAATAATGTGACAGATTCGAATATTCATTCTTTGGCATGGGGTCCTTTGCGAATTGTTAAATGTTGGCCTATCTACAAAGTCAATGGCTTCAAGTTTCACACAAGATCTCACTCGAGTGGAAAGTCAACTCAGAATTATGGAAAATGTGTCAAAGGCACAGGTTATGGTGAATATGAAAATGATTTCTATGGCCAGCTTGATGAAATTATTCAAGTTGAGTATACTGGGCTACCACTAAAAAGAGTTGTACTATTTAAATGTGAATGGTTTGATCCCACGATTGGCAAAGGAACAAAGGTAAACAAAGAGTATGGAATCATGCATACAGATTCGAAAGAATCGATGATATGGTAAATATGATCCATTTATCATTGCACATAAAGCAATTCAAGTATATTTTGCACCTCATCCAATGAGCAACACCAGGGAAAAAACAGAATGGTGGTTTGTATTCAAGACTAAAGCAAGAGGTGAGATTGAGATTGAAACAACGGAGGATTTTGCATATCAAGAAAATGGCACAAATCAATCTAACAATCATATCTTAAATGATATTGACATTATTGTTGATTTACTGGATACCAATAGTACAAGATAATAATAATAAGAAAAAGAAGAAAAAGAAGAAGAAGAATAAGAAGAAGAAGAAGAAGATAATGATGATGATGATGATGAGCTACTTGGGGATGAGGACGAAAGACATGGATGAGGATGAGAACGAGGACGAGGACGATGACGAGAACAATAAGGATGAAGATCAAAATGAATAGTATGAAAAAGTCCACTAAGAAATGTATTTATTTTTATTTTTTTAAATTTTTAGTATACTTTAATCTTATGAAAAAGTATATGACTTTTTTATTTTACGTGATTTTTTATTATATTTTATTTTGACTATTCTTTTAGAAAATTGGATATAATTTATTGAGAAAGTCTAGGGGCCAGCATTTTTATTAAAATTATGCCAGCATTTAACCATAAAAAAAATGAGTAATTCTCCACCATTAGATGTAATCTCACACCATTAAAAATACTACTAATAGCTAATTGATGGCTACAAATCACAAAATTTGCTGGACCCCTAACACTCCTTTAATTTATTTTTAAGATTTTTATATATGTAATTCTTTTAGATACACTTTATCTTAAATTTGTTAAAAAATTAAATTTTGAATGATTATTTATATAATTAAAAGAATATATTAAAAAATAATATGAGGCAACTAAAAAAAATCAAAATTAAATATAAGATGGTATATAACAATTTGTATAAGAAATTTAATATTAAATATAATAACAATAAAAGAATAAAAAAATAAGAAGATAGAGTATATTAAAAAAATAAGAAGATAGAGTGTCCAAGTTTAACTAAAAAAAAGTCAAATATAATATACAATGATAGAAAAAAAAACCTAATAAAAATATAGTCAATTTAGTTCTAAAATTTATAGTTCTAAAATTTATAGTTCTAAAATTTAGGATTATATAAGTATATTTGTTAAATTTTTTTATCTAGTATTGAGTACATATTATCTGAATTAAAAGAGTTTTGATGAATAATAGATTAATTTACTAGTCTTTTATTTTAATGGTTGATCTATAATGATTCAATTAATTATTTTAAGATTGTAATTTATTTCATATTTGATATTATATAAAAATAAATTATTAACTTAATAAAAAATTAAATAATCAAAAGCATATATTTAATGAAAATATAATTTTATTTTTTAAAGTATTAAAAAATATATTTAAAAAATAAGCCAACTAAATTTCATGGTAGCCCCACCAAAGTACCCATTTCGTTGGCGTCAGGCACAAAATGGCTTCCCCCACCAGAAGTTTCAATTGGCGTGCGCCCCTCCTGACATGACGACTAAATCCATTTCACGGGTGCTTTGCGAACAATGGCCTTGCGCATTTTTGTAAAGCTTTCTGCATGCGTATTATGGGAATTAATATATTTTATTTACTTATTTATATAAAAAAGTCTGCATAAATAAGCACTAACGTATCTATTAATCCAATTTTTTAAAATATGTATAATAATAAATAAGATGTTAATTAGTATGATGATTATTTCATATTTTGATCAAGAGGTTTTGGAATTGAAAGGTGCAAACAAAAACGGTACCTTTTTATAAGTTATATATAATTAAGGTTATTTTAGGAAAAAGAAACTTTATTTTAGAATAGTAAAAATATTTGGGATAAATCATAGACTAATTTAAAATATAAATAATATTTTTATACTAAATTTTAAAAGTTTTCAATAAATATTTGAAATCTGTTTGAAAATTGATGAACTTTCAAACGAAATTTACAAATGATGCTATTTTCGTCCCAAATTTGTGGGAAAAAATTTTGTCTACTTCGAAGGGTTAGTTATGGTAGAAGCACTTAAGACTAATTATAGACAAATTTGGGATAGAATTAATATTTTTCAAAATGCGTCCCAAATCCGTCTGAAGTTATTGCGCATATTCAGATGGAATACGGACGAATTATAGTTTTTGTCCAAAATGTGTTGCTAATCTGTATGAAAATTTTGGCGCCATCTAAAAAAAAAATTGGCGCCAAAATTTGGGACAAAATTTAGTCAAATTTAGGACAGAATATATTATTCCAATGTCTCCACTAAAATTTGTTCAACATTTGTCTCAAATTTGTCCGAAATGAAAAAGTCATTCAGACGGATTAAATTTATTTTGAAATTTTTGTCCGAAAAAACCTTATTTCTAGTAGTGGCAGGTGGAACTTGTTTGTTGCCCCATATAGAGATTTCCCTTTCCCTTCTTTGGTGGCCATCCCGAAAGAAGAGGAAAAGAAGAAAAATAACCCAGAAAACAAGAAAATAAATAAAGTATGGGTGGGTTAATGCCAAATAATAAGGGTCTCATTTACATGGTAGCTACAACATGTACTTGAGAAAGCAATAGAAGCACATGACATTCTAATCGTGCAAAATTTGCAACAATGAGAGGGAGTGTGTGGGTAATGCAAGGTAGTATAAGTGCATATCAATGCAAAAGAAATACTAGTATTAAAAAAGTTAGCATTGACTTATGAATAATAATACCTAATCAGAATAAAACAAGTCATGAAGTACCGGAATAATTCAAGAAAATATGCAACAGTTGAATAAGAAAATTTAACACCAATGGAAAAATAATAAATTTAGAAAAGAAAAAAAAATATGCACAAAATTAAATGGTAATGAACGAAAGTATGCAAATAAATTAAGTAAAATAGAATGGAAGTAAAAAGGGATGAGAAGTTAAAGAGAGGAAGAAGAAGTAAGTAAGAAAGGAGGAAGGAAAAATTAGGATTGGCGAAGAAAAGATAAGATTTTTGGCGTTGATCTGGAAAAGATATGCGGCGCAGGCGACGTGGACGCGTGGAGCACGCGTCGCGTGAGTTGCAAAATTTTCTGATGATGCGTACGCGTGGGTGACGTGATTGCGTGGATGACCATGTTGTGAAAAATGACGCGGACGCTTGGGGCACGCGTTCGCGTGGTAGGGCTTGTGCTTCTAGCATGGTTCCAGCCCCATTCGAGCCTAACATTCTGCCATACACCCATTTACGTCAATTTCACGGGATCACGCGTTCGCGTGGGTGACGCGATTGCGTTGTGGGCTGGATTCGTGATGAGCGGATAATTTATACGCTTTTTGGCATTATTTTTAGGTAGTTTTTAGTAGGATCTAGCTACTTTTAGGGATGTTTTCATTAGTTTTTATGCTAAATTCACATTTCTGGACTTTACTATGAGTTTGTGTGTTTTTCTGTGATTTCAGGTAATTTCTGGCTGAAATTGAGGGACCTGAGCAAAACTCTGATAAAAGGCTGACAAAGGACTGCTGATGCTGTTGGATTCTGACCTCCCTGCACTCGAAATGGATTTTTTGGAGCTACAGAACTCCACATGAAGCGCTCTCAACGGCGTTGGAAACTAGACATCTAGAGCTTTCCAGCAATATATAATAGTTCATACTTTATTCGTGATTAGATGACGTAAACTGGCGCTCAACGCCAGTTCCATGCTGCATTCTGGAGTCAAACGCCAGAAACACGTCACGAACCAGAGTTGAACGCCAAAAACACATTACAACTTGGAGTTCAACTCCAAGATAAGCCCCAACTCATGTAAAGATCAAGCTCAGCCCAAACATACACCAAGTGGGCCTCGGAAGTGGATTTATGCATCAATTACTTACTTTTGTAAACCCTAGTAGCTAGTTTAGTATAAATAGAACTTTTTACTAGTGTATTAGACGTCTTGGACTATCTAGTTCTTTTGACCATTCGGTCTTTCATGGAGGCTGGCCATTCGGCCATGCCTGGACCTTCATCTATCACTTATGTATTTTCAACGGTGGAGTTTCTACACACCATAGATTAAGGGTGTGGAGCTCTGCTGTACCTCGAGTTTTAATGCAGTTACTACTATTTTCTATTCAATTCGACTTATTCTTATTCTAAGATATTCGTTGCACTTCAACATGATGATGTGATGATCCGTGACACTCATCATCATTCTCACCTATGAACACGTGACTGACAACCACTTCCGTTCTACCTTAGACCGGGCACATATCTCTTGGATTCCTTAATCAGAATCTTCGTGGTATAAGCTAGAATTGATGGCGGCATTCATGGGAATCCGGAAAGTATAACCTTGTCTGTGGTATTTCGAGTAGGATTCCGGGATTGAATGATTGTGACGAGCTTGAAACTCGCGATTGCTGGGCGTGATGACAAACGCAAAAGAATCAAGGGATTCTATTCCAACATGATCGAGAACTGACAGATGATTAGCCGTGCTGTGACAGAGCACTTGGACCATATTCGCTGAGAGGATGGTGATGAGCGGATAATTTGTACGCTTTTTGGCATTGTTTTTAGTATATTTGGTTTAGTTTTTAGTATATTTTTATTAGTTTTTAGTTAAAATTCACTTTTCTGGACTTTACTATGATTTTGTGTGTTTTTCTATGATTTCAGGTATTTTCTGGCTGAAATTGAGGGACCTGAGCAAAAATCTGATTCAGAGACTGAAAAGGACTGTAGATGCTGTTGGATTCTGACCTCCCTGCACTCGAAGTGGATTTTCTGGAGCTACAGAGGCCCAATTGGAAAGTGGACATCCTGGGCTTTCCAGCAATATATGATAGTTCATACTTTGCCCAAGATTTGATGGCCCAAACCGGCGTTCAAAGTCACCTTCAGAAATTCCAGCGTTAAACGCCGGAACTGGCACCAAAGTGGGAGTTAAACGCCCAAACTGGCACAAAAGCTGGCGTTTAACTCCAAGAAGAGTCTCTACACGAAAATGCTTCATTGCTCAGCCCAAGCACACACCAAGTGGGCCCGGAAGTGGATTTTTATGTCATTTACTCATCTTTGTAAACCTTAGGCTACTAGTTTTCTATAAGTAGGACCTTTTAATATTGTATTTTCATCTTTGGACATCTAGTTCTTAGATCAGATCTTGGTTTTTCTGGTTCCCTCTCTGGGACCGAAGCCAATGATCACTTTTGTTCTTATGTATTTTCAACGGTGGAGTTTCTACACACCATAGATTAAGGTGTGGAGCTCTGCTGTACCTCGAGTATTAATGCAATTACTATTGTTCTTCTATTCAATTCCGCTTGTTCTTGTTCTAAGATATCACTTGTTCTTCAACTTGATGAATGTGATGATCCATGACACTCATCATCATTCTCACCTATGAACGTGTGCCTGACAACCACCTCCGTTCTACCTTAGATTGGGTGAATATCTCTTGGATTCCTGATACACGATGCATGGTTGATCGCCTGACAACCGAGCGCTCGCCTGACAACCGAGCCAGCCATTCCGTGAGATCAGAGTCTTCGTGGTATAGGCTAGAACTGATGGCGGCATTCAAGAGAATCCGGAAGGTCTAACCTTGTCTGTGGTATTCTGAGTAGGATTCAATGATTGAATGACTGTGACGTGCTTCAAACTCCTGAGGGCGGGGCGTTAGTGACAGACGCAAAAGAATCACTGGATTCTATTTCGGCCAGATTGAGAACCGACAGATGGATAGCCGTGCCGTGACAGGGTGCGTTGAACATTTTCACTAAGAGGATGGGAGGTAGCCACTGACAACGGTGAAACCCTTGCATAAGCTTGCCATGGAAAGGAGTAAGAAGGATTGGATGAAGACAGTAGGAAAGCAGAGAGACGGAAGGGACACAGCATCTTCATGCGCTTATCTGAAATTCCCACCAATGAATTACATAAGTATCTCTATCTTTATCTTTATGTTTTATTCGTATATCACCATATCCATTTGAGTTTGCCTGACTAAGATTTACGAGATGACCATAGCTTGCTTCATACCAACAATCTCCGTGGGATCGACCCTTACTCGCGTAAGGTTTATTACTTGGACGACCCAGTGCACTTGCTGGTTAGTTGTGCGAAGTTGTGTTTATGCCGTGGTATTGAACACCAAGTTTTTGGGGTTCATTACCGGGGATTATGAGAGTTGTGAAAAGTATTGTTCACAATTTCGCGCACCAAGTTTTTGGCGCCGTTGCCGGGGATTGTTCGAGTATGGACAACTGACGGTTCATCTTGTTGCTTAGATTAGGTATTTTTCTTCAGAGTTCTTAAGAATGAATTCTAGTGTTTCAAGGTGATGTTCTTATCATCACCAAAGCTGATTGATCTTCATCAATTTAGCTCTTGAATGCAATGTTCTGCTGAAGCTTGGCTAGCCATGTCTAATTCCTTTAGACTGAAGCTTTAGACTAACATTGCATGATTCCTGGAATTCTCATTAAGAATTTTGATATCTTTATTTTCTTTTTCCACTTAATTTTCGAAAAAATCCAAAAAAATTTCAAAATCATAAAAACCAAAAATATTTTATGTTTCTTGTTTGAGTCTAGTGTCTAATTTTAAGTTTGGTGTCTTGCATGCATTGTTTATTTGATCTTGGTTCTATTTTCAAGTCAATAGTACAGGGAACTGAAGATTCAGAACATGCAGCAGAGGAATTACACAGAAAAAGCTGGGCGTTTAAACGCCAGCCAGTGTGCCTGGTTGGGCGTTTAACGCCCAAAAAGGTAGTGCATTGGGCGTTAAACGCCAGAATGTGCCCCATTCTGGGCGTTTAACGCCAGGATGGCACAAGGGGGAGGATTTTGTTTTCAAATCAATTTTTTTTCAAGTTTTCAAAGTTTTTCAAAATCAAATCTTTTTCAAATCATATCTTTTCAATCAAATGTTTTCAAAATCAATTTCTTTCCTTTTTCAAAGATACTTGCCATCAATTAATGATTTGATTCAACATTTCAAGTATGTTGCCTTTTCTGTTGAGAAAGGTTTAATGTTTGAATCATATCTTTTCTTGATAGCCAAGTTATTAATTTTTAAAATCAAATATTTTTAAAATTTTTTCAAATCATATCTTTTCAATCATATCTTATTAAAAGCATAATTTTTCAAACATATCTTTTTAATCACATCTTTATCAAAAATAGTTTTCAATCACATTTTATTTTTTTTTTCAAAATCTTTTTCAAAAATCACTTGATTTCTTTCCCACTTTTAGTTTTCGAAAATTATCAATCAATTTTTCAAAATGTTTTTAAAATCTTTTTAACTTAATTTTCGAAAAATCTCTTCCCCTCTTCTCACATCCTTCTATTTATGGAGTACCACTCCTCCTCAATGCACAATTCGAACTCTATCTCACTAAGTTCGAATTCTCTACTTCTTCCTTCTATTTTTCTTTTTCTCTGACACCTCAAGGAATCTCTATACTGTGATATAGAGGATTCCATATTTTCTTGTTCTCTTCTCTTTCATATGAGCAGGAACAAAGACAAAGGCATTCTTGTTGAAGCTGACCCTGAACCTGAAAGGACCTTGAAGCGAAAGCTAAGAGAAGCTAAGGCACAACTCTCTGTAGAGGACCTAACAGAAATCTTCAAAGAAGAAGAACCCATGGCAGCCGAAAACAACAACAATGCCAACAATGCAAGGAAGGTGCTTGGTGACTTTACTGCACCTACTCCCGACTTCTATGGGAGAAGCATCTCTATCCCTGCCATTGGAGCAAACAACTTTGAGCTTAAGCCTCAATTAGTTTCTCTAATGCAACAGAATTGCAAGTTCCATGGACTTCCATTGGAAGATCTTCATCAGTTCTTAGCTGAATTCTTGCAAATCTGTGACACTGTCAAGATTAATGGGGTTGACCCTGAGGTCTACAGACTAATGCTATTCCCTTTTGCTGTAAGAGACAGAGCTAGGACATGGTTGGACTCACAACCTAAAGAAAGCCTGAACTCTTGGGAAAAGCTAGTCAATGCCTTCTTGGCAAAGTTCTTTCCACCTCAAAAATTGAGTAAGCCTAGAGTGGAAGTCCAAACCTTCAGAAAGAAGGAAGGTGAATCCCTCTATGAAGCTTGAGAAAGATACAAACAATTGATCAGAAAGTGTCCCTCTGATATGCTTTCTGAATGGAGCATCATAGGTATTTTCTATGATGGTCTCTCTGAACTATCCAAGATGTCTTTGGATAGCTCTGCTGGAGGATCTCTTCATCTGAAGAAGACGCCTACAGAAGCTCAAGAACTAATTGAAATGGTTGCAAATAACCAATTCATGTACACTTCTGAAAGGAATCCTGTGAACAATGGGACAAATCAGAAGAAAGGAGTTCTTGAGATTGATACTCTGAATGCCATACTGGCTCAGAACAAAATATTGACTCAGCAAGTCAATTTGATCTCTCAAAGTCTGTCTGGAATGCAAAATGCACCAAGCAGTACTAAGGATGCTTCATCTGAAGAAGAAGCTTATGATCCTGAGAACCCTTCAATAGAAGAGGTGAATTACATGGGAGAACCCTATGGAAACACCTATAATTCTTCATGGAGAAATCATCCAAATTTCTCATGGAAGGATCAAGAGAGACCTCAACAAGGTTTCAATAATAATAATGGTGGAAGAAACAGGTTTAGCAATGGCAAGCCTTTTCCATCATCTTCTCAGCAACAGACAGAGAATTCTAAGCAGAACCACTCTGATTTAGCAACCATGGTCTCTGATCTAATCAAAACCACTCAAAGTTTCATGACTGAAACAAGGTCCTCCATTAGGAATTTGGAGGCACAAGTTGGACAGCTGAGCAAGAAAATTACTGAACTCCCTCCTAGTACTCTTCCAAGCAATACAAAAGAAAATCCAAAAGGAGAGTGCAAGGCCATCAACATGGCCGAATGTGGAGGGGAGGAAGAGGCAGTGAACGCCACTGAGGAAGACCTCAATGGACGTCCACTGGCCTCCACTGAGTTCCCCAATGAGGAACCATGGGAATCTGAGGCTCAAAATGAGACCATAGAGACTCCACTGGACTTACTTCTGCCATTCATGAGCTCTGATGAGTATTTTTCCTCTGAAGAGGATGAGTATGTCACTGAAGAGCAAGTTGCTAAATACCTTGGAGCAATCATGAAGCTAAATGACAAGTTATTTGGAAATGAGACTTGGGAGAACAAACCTCCTTTGCTCACCAAAGAACTGGATGACTTGTCTAGGCAGAAATTACCTCAAAAGAGACAAGATGCTGGGAAGTTTTCAATACCTTGTACCATAGGCACCATGACCTTCAAGAAGGCTCTGTGTGACTTAGGGTCAAGTGTAAACCTCATGCCTCTCTCTGTAATGGAGAAGCTAGGGATCTTTGAGGTACAGGCTGCAAGAATCTCACTAGAGATGGCAGACAATTCAAGAAAACAAGCTTATGGACTTGTAGAGGATGTTCTGGTGAAAATTGAAGACCATTACATCCCTGCTAATTTCATAGTCCTAGAGACTGGGAAGTGCATGGATGAATCCATCATCCTTGGCAGACCCTTCCTAGCCACAGCAAAGGCTGTGATTGATGTTGATAGAGGTGAACTGATCATTCAAGTGAATGAAGAATTCTTTGAGTTTAAGGCTCAAGGATATCCCTCTGTCACCATGGAGAGGAAGCATGAAGAGCTTCTCTCAAAGTAGAGTCAAACAGAGCCCCCACAGTCAAACTCTAAGTTTGGTGTTGGGAGGCCACAACCAAACTCTAAGTTTGGTGTTGAACCCCCACATTCAAACTCTAAGTTTGGTGTTGGGAGGTTCCAACATTGCTCTGAGTATCTGTGAGGCTCCATGAGGGCCCTCTGTCAAGCTACTGACATTAAAGAAGCGCTTGTTGGGAGGCAACCCAATGTTATATTTTATCTATTTTCTTTTGTTATTTTATGTTTTCTGTAGGTTGATGATCATGAGAAGTCACAAAATCAATTGAAAAAGCAAAAACAGAATGAAAAATAGGAAGAAAAACAGCACACCCTGGAGGAAGAACCTACTGGCGTTTAAACGCCAGTAAGGCTAGCAGATGGGCGTTTAACGCCCAGTCTGGCACCATTCTGGGCGTTTAACGCCAGAAAGGGGCACCAGACTGGTGTTAAACGCCAGGAAAGGGCAAGAACCTGGCGTTAAACGCCAGAAATGGGCACCAGCCCGGCGTTTAACGCCAGAATTGGCTCAAAACGCATTTTTGCATGCCATTTGGTGCAGGGATGACTTTTCCCTAACACCTCAGGATCTGTGGACCCCACAGGATCCCCACCTACCCCACCACCTCTCTCTTCTTCTTCACCCACTCACCAATCACCTCAACACCTCTTCCCCAAAAGCCCTTCACCTATCAAATCCGATCTTTCTCTTCACCACTCACTACTATATATACCCATCTTCACTCCTTCATTTTCCCACAACCTAAACACCACTTCTTCCCCTTTTTGGACGAACACTAAGCCATTCCCTTCTTTCTCATTTCTTCTTCTTCTACTCTCTTCTTTCTTCTTTTGCTCGAGGACGAGCAAACCTTTTAAGTTTGGTGTGGTAAAAGCATTGCTTTTTGTTTTTCCATAACCATTTATGGCATCCAAGGCTGGAGAAACCTCTAGAAACAGGAAAGGGAAGGCAAAAGCTTCCACCTCCGAGTCATGGGAGATGGAGAAATCCATCTCAAGGGTGCATCAAGACCACTTCTATGAAGTCGTGGCCTTGAAGAAGGTGATCCCCGAGGTCCCTTTCAAACTCAAAAAGGGTCAACTTTGATCAAAGGTTGGACCAAGTCCTCACAGACATTTGTGAAGAGGGCACTCAATGGAAGAAAAACTCAAGAGGGAAGCCAGTTCAACTGAGAAGACATGACCTCAAGCCCATCACTAAGAAAAGGATGGAGCAAACAAGAGACCCCTCTCATCATGAGATCCCTGAGATGCCTCAAGGGATGCACTTTCCTCCACAAGACTATTGGGAGCAACTGAACACCTCCCTAGGAGAATTGAGTTCCAACATGGGACAACTAAGGGTGGAGCACCAAGAACATCCCATCCTCCTCCATGAAATTAAAGAAGATCAAAGAATCATGAGAGAGGAGCAACAAAGACAAGGAAGAGACATTGAGGAGCTCAAGCACTCCATAAGACCTTCAAGAGGAAGAACAAGCCGCCATCACTGAGGTGGACCCGTTCTTTAATCTCCTTGTTCTTTATTTTTCTTGTTTTTTTCGAATTTTTATGCTTATGATTGTCCATGTTTGTGTCTTATGATCATTAGTGTCTTAGTGTCTATGCCTTAAAGTTATGAATGTCCTATGAATCCATCACCTTTCTTAAATGAAAAATGTTTTAATCACAAAAGAACAAGAAGTACAGGATTTCGAATTCATCTTTAAAACTAGCTTAATTAGTTTGATGTGGTGGCAATACTTTTTGTCTTCTGAATGTATGCTTGAACAGTGCATGTGTCTTTTGAATTTGTGGTTCATGAATGTTGGCTCTTGAAAGAATGATGAAAAAGGAGACATGTTACTGAGGATCTGAAAAATCATAAAAAAATGATTCTTGAAGCAAGAAAAAGCAGTGAATACAAAAAAAAAACGAAAAAGAAAAAAAAAGGGGAGAAAGAAAAAGAAAAGAAAAAGAAAGAAATAAAGTTGTGATCCAAGGCAAAAAGAGTGTGCTTAAGAACCCTGGACACCTCTAATTGGGGACTTTAGCAAAGCTGAGTCACAATCTGAAAAGGTTCACCCAATTATGTGTCTGTGGCATGTATGTATCCGGTGGTAATACTAGAAGACAGAGTGCTTTGGGCCACGGCCAAGACTCAATAAGTAGCTGTGTTCAAGAATCATCATACTTAACTAGGAGAATCAATAACACTATCTGGATTCTGAGTTCCTAAAGAAGCCAATCATTCTGAATTTCAAAGGATAAAGTGAGATGCCAAAACTGTTCAGAGGCAAAAAGCTACTAGTCCTGCTCATCTAATTTGGAGCTAAGTTTCATTGATAATTTGGAGTCTATAGTATATTCTCCTCTTTTTATCTTGTTTGATTTTCAGTTGCTTGGGGAGAAGCAACAATTTAAGTTTGGTGTTGTGATGAGCGGATAATTTGTACGCTTTTTGGCATTGTTTTTAGTATGTTTATAGTATATTTGGTTTAGTTTTTAGTATATTTTTATTAGTTTTTAGTTAAAATTCACTTTTCTGGACTTTACTATGAGTTTGTGTGTTTTTCTGTGATTTCAGGTATTTTCTGGCTGAAATTGAGAGACCTGAGCAAAAATCTGATTCAGAGACTGAAAAGGACTGTAGATGCTGTTGGATTCTGACCTCCCTGCACTCGAAGTGGATTTTCTGGAGCTACAGAAGCCAATTGGCGCGCTCTCAACGGCGTTGGAAAGTAGACATCCTGGGCTTTCCAGCAATATATGATAGTCCATACTTTTCCCAAGATTTGATGGCCCAAACCGGCGATCAAAGTCACCTTCAGAAATTCCAACGTTAAACGCCGGAACTGGCACCAAAGTGGGAGTTAAACGCCCAAACTGGCACAAAAGCTGGCGTTTAACTCCAAGAAGAGTCTCTACACGAAAATGCTTCATTGCTCAGCCCAAGCACACACCAAGTGGGCCCGGAAGTGGATTTTTATGTCATTTACTCATCTTTGTAAACCTTAGGCTACTAGTTTTCTATAAGTAGGACCTTTTACTATTGTATTTTCATCTTTGGACATCTAGTTCTTAGATCAGATCTTGGTTTTTCTGGTTCCCTCTCTGGGACCGAAGCCAATGATCACTTTTGTTCTTATGTATTTTCAACGGTGGAGTTTCTACACACCATAGATTAAGGTGTGGAGCTCTGCTGTACCTCGAGTATTAATGCAATTACTATTGTTCTTCTATTCAATTCCGCTTGTTCTTGTTCTAAGATATCACTTGTTCTTCAACTTGATGAATGTGATGATCCGTGACACTCATCATTATTCTCACCTATGAACGTGTGCCTGACAACCACCTCCATTCTACCTTAGATTGGGTGAATATCTCTTGGATTCCTGATACACGATGCATGGTTGATCGCCTGACAACCGAGCGCTCGCCTGACAACCGAGCCAGCCATTCCGTGAGATCAGAGTCTTCGTGGTATAGGCTAGAACTGATGGCGGCATTCAAGAGAATCCGGAAGGTCTAACCTTGTCTGTGGTATTCTGAGTAGGATTCAATGATTGAATGACTGTGACGTGCTTCAAACTCCTGAGGGCGGGGCGTTAGTGACAGACGCAAAAGAATCACTGGATTCTATTCCGGCCTGATTGAGAACCGACAGATGGATAGCCGTGCCGTGACAGGGTGCGTTGAATATTTCCACTGAGAGGATGGGAGGTAGCCACTGACAACGGTGAAACCCTTGCATAAGCTTGCCATGGAAAGGAGTAAGAAGGATTGGATGAAGATAGTAGGAAAGCAGAGAGACGGAAGGGACACAGCATCTTCATGCGCTTATCTGAAATTCCCACCAATGAATTACATAAGTATCTCTATCTTTATCTTTATGTTTTATTCGTATATCACCATATCCATTTGAGTTTGCCTGACTAAGATTTACGAGATGACCATAGCTTGCTTCATACCAACAATCTCCGTGGGATCGACCCTTACTCGCGTAAGGTTTATTACTTGGATGACCCAGTGCACTTGCTGGTTAGTTGTGCGAAGTTGTGTTTATGCCATGGTATTGAACACCAAGTTTTTGGGGTTCATTACCGGGGATTATAAGAGTTGTGAAAAGTATTGTTCACAATTTCGCGCACCAGATGGGATGTAGCCATTGACAACGGTGATGCCCTACATACAGCTTGCCATAGAAAGGAGTAACAAAGATTGGATAAAAGCAGTAGGAAAGCAGAGATTCGGAAGGAACACAGGACCTCCATACACTTATCTGAAATTCCCATCATTGAATTACATGAGTAACTCTATCTTTATTTTCTGTTTAAATTTATTATTATTATTCGAAAATCCAATAATCTCTTAATATAGTTGAATCCGCTTGACTGGAATTTATAGGATGACCATAGCTTGCTTCATACCAACAATCTCTGTGGGATCAACCCTTACTCACGTAAGGTATTACTTGGACGACCCAGTACACTTGCTGGTTAGTTGTGCGGAGTTGTGACAAAGTATGATTTATGTTTGGGAGCACCAAGTCTTTGGAGCCATTGTTGATGATCACAATTTCGTCCACCAAGTTTTTGGCGCCATTGCCGGGGATTGTTCGAGTATGGACAACTGACGGTTCATCTTGTTGCTCAGATTAAGTAATTTTCTTTTTTATTTTCTTTTCAAAAAGTTTTCAAAAATATTTTTCAAAATTTCTCACCTATTTTCAAAAATATTCAGAGTTTTCAAGAATGAATCCAAGAGTTTCATATAACATGTTTTAGCTTGGCTGGCTATTAAGCCATGGCTAATTCACAGGATTTTGATTGAGGACTTTGGATTCATTACTTTCTTTTTCCTATATGTTTTTCGAAAAATATAAAAGAAAATCTAAAAAAATCATAAAATCATAAAACCAAAAATATTTTGTGTTTCTTGTTTGAGTCTTGAGTCAATTTATAAGTTTAGTGTCAATTGCATGCTTTAAAATTTTTTCTTGCATTTTTCGAAAATTCATGCATTCATAGTGTTCTTCATGATCTTCAAGTTGTTCTTGGTAAGTTTTCTTGTTTGATCTTGATGTTTTCTTATTTTGTATTTTTTGTTGTTTATCATATGCATTTTTCGTTTGTTAGAGTCCAAGCATTAAAGATTTCTAAGTTTGGTGTCTTGCATGTTTTCTTTGCCTCAAAAATTTTTCAAAAATATGTTCTTGATGTTCATCATGATGTTCAAAGTGTTCTTGGTGTTCATCTTGACATTCATAGTGTTCTTGCATGCATCATGTGTTTTGATCCAAAATTTTCATGTTTTGGGTCATTTTTGTGTTTTTCTCTCTCACCATTAAAAATTCAAAAATAAAAAATATCTTTTCCTTAATTTTCTCATAATTTTCGAAAATTTGAGTTGACTTAGTAAAAAATTTTTAAAATTAGTTGTTTCTTACAAGTCAAGTCAAATTTTCAATTTTAAGAATCTTATCTTTTCAAAACTTTTTCAAAAATAAAATCTTTTTTCATTTTTCTTATTAATTTTCGAAAATTTCTTTTTAAAAAATGTTTTTCAAAAATGTTTTTCTTAATTTTATCTTTATTTTTGAAAATTATGCTAACAATTAATGTGATTGGTTCAAAAATTTGAAGTTGTTAATTTCTTGATTAAGAAAGGTTCAATCTTTAAATTCTAGAATCTTATCTTTTAGTTTCTTGTTAGTTAAGTAATTAATTTTAACTTTAAAAATTAAATCTATCTTATCCTATCTTTTATATCATATCTTTTTCAAAATTTTATCTTTTTCAAAAATTTGATTTTAAAATACCTTATCTAACTTCTTATCTTCTTATCTTTTCAAATTTGATTTTAATATCTCTTCCAACTAATTATTTGACTTTTTGTTTGTTTCTTATCTTTTTCAAAACCACCTAACTACTCTCCCCTCTCTAATTTTTGAAAATACCTCCATCTTTTTCAAAAAAAAAAATCTTTTTAATTAACTAATTATTTTAAATTTTAATTTTAATTCTATCTCATCTTTAATTTTCGAAAATCATTAACTCCTTTTCAAAATTAATTTTTGAATTCTCTCTCTCATCTTCTTCTATTTATTTATTCATTTACTAACACTTCTCTTCACCTCTCTTCATCTCCAATCACTGCCTCTATCCTTACCCTTGTGTTTGGATTCTCCTTTCTTTATTCTTTTCTTCTTCTACTAATAATAAGGATCCTCTTTACTGTGACATAGAGGATTCCTCTTCTTTTCTTGTTCTCTTCTCTTTCATATGAGCAGGAACAAGTAAAAAAACACTCTTGTTGAAACTGATCCTGAACCTGAAAGGACTCTGAAGTGGAAACTAAGAGAAGCTAAATTACAACAATCCAAAGGCAACCTTTCTGAAATTTTTGAACAAGAGAAGGAGATGGCAGCCAAACCCAACAACAATAATGCAAGGATGATGCTTGGTGATTTTACCAAACCCACGTCCAAGTTTGATGGAAGAAGCATCTCAATTCCTGCCATTGGAGCAAATAATTTTGAGCTGAAACCTCAATTAGTTGCTCTAATGCAACAGAACTGCAAGTTTCATGGACTTCCATATGAAGATCCGTACCAGTTTTTAACTGAGTTCTTACAGATTTGTGAGACTGTTAAGACGAATAGAGTAGATCCTGAAGTCTACAGGCTCATGCTTTTCCCTTTTGCTGTAAGAGACAAAGCTAGAACATGGTTGGACTCACAACCTAAAGATAGCCTGGACTCCTGGGATAAGCTGGTCACGGCCTTCTTGGATAAATTCTTTCCTCCTCAAAAGCTGAGCAAGCTTAGAGTGGATGTTCAGACCTTCAAGCAAAAAGATGGTGAATCTCTGTATGAAGCTTAGGAAAGATACAAGCAGATGACCAAAAAGTGTCCTTCTGACATGTTTTCAGAGTAGACCATATTAGATATATTCTATTATGGTCTATCTGAGTTATCCAAGATGTCATTGGACCACTCTGTAGGTGGATCCATTCACCTAAAGAAAACGCCTGCAGAAGCTCAGGAACTTATTGACATGGTTGCAAATAACCAATTCATGTACACTTCTGAGAGGAATTCCGTGAATAATGGGATGCCTCAGAGGAAAGGAGTTCTTGAAATTGATGCTCTTGGCTCAGAACAAAGTGTTGACTCAGCAAGTCAACATGATTTCTCAAAATCTGAATGGATGGCAAAATGCATCCAACAGTACTAAAGAGGCATCTTCTGAAGAAGAAGCTTATGATCCTAAAAACCCTGCAATGGCAGAGGTAAATTACATGGGTGAACCTTATGGAAACACCTATAATTCATCCTGGAGAAATCATCCAAATTTCTCATGGAAGGATCAACAAAAGCCTCAACAAGGCTTTAATAATGGTGGAAGAAATAGGCTCAGCAATATTAAGCCTTATCCATCATCTTCTCAGCAACAGACAGAGAATTATGAACAGAATACCTCTAACTTTGCAAACTTAGTCTCTGATCTGTCTAAGGTTACTTTAAGTTTCATGAATGAAACAAGGTCCTCCATCAGAAATCTGGAGGCACAAGTGGGCTAGTTGAGTAAGAAAATCATTGAAACCCCTCCTAGTACTCTCCCAAGCAATACTGAAGAAAATCCAAAAAGAGAGTGCAAGGCCATTGATATAATCAATATGGCCGAATGCAAGAAGGAGGGAGAGGACGCGAATCCCAATTAGGAAGATCTCATGGGACGTCTCTCAAGCAGGAAGGAGTTCCCTATTGAGGATCCAAAGGAATCTGAGGCTCATATAGAGACCATAGAGATTCCATTAAATCTCCTTCTGCCATTCATGAGCTCTGAAGATTATTCTTCCTCTGAAGAGGATGAAGATGTAACTGTAGAGCAAGTTGCTCAATATCTCGGAGCCATCATGAAGCTGAATGCCAAGTTATTTGGTAATGAGACTTGGGAAGGTGAACCTCCCTTGCTCATTAGTGAACTTGATACATGGGTTCAGCAAACTTTACCTTAAAAGAAACAATATCCTGGGAAATTCTTAATACCCTGTACCATAGGCACCATGACCATTGAAAAAGCTCTATGTGACCTAGGGTCAGGTATAAATCTTATGCCACTCTCTGTAATGGAGAAGCTGGGGATCATTGAGGTACAACCTGCCTTATTCTCATTACAATTGGTAGACAAGTCAGTAAGACAAGCTTATGGATTAGTAGAGGACGTGTTGGTAAAGGTTAAAGGCCTTTACATTCCTACTGATTTCATAATCTTAGACACTAGGAAGGAGGAGGATGAATGCATCATCCTTGGAAGACCTTTCCTAGCCACAGCAAAAGCTGTGATAGATGTTAACAGAGGAGAATTAGTCCTTCAATTGAATGGGGACTACCTTGTGTTTAAGGCACACGGCTATCCTTCTGTAACAAGGGAGAGTAAGCATGCAGAGCTTCTCTCAGTACAGAGTCAAACAGAACCCCCACAATCAAACTTTAAGTTTAGTGTTGAGAGGCCACAACCAAACTCTAAGTTTGGTGTTGGGACTATACAACATTGACCTGATCACCTGTGAGGCTCCATGAGAGCCCACTGTCAAGCTATTGACATTAAAGAAGCGCTTATTGGGAAGCAACCCAATTTTTATTTATCTAATTTTATTTTTTTATTTTATTGTTCTTTTATGTTTTATTAGGTTCATGATCATGTGGAGTCATGAAAAAAATATTAAAATTAAAAACAGAATCAAAAACAGCAGAAGAAAAATACACCCTGGAGGAAAGACTTACTGGTGTTTAAACGCCAGTAAGGAGCATCTGGTTGGCGTTCAACGCCAGAACAGAGCATGGATCTGGCACTAAATGCCAGAAACAAGCAACACCCCAGTGTTCAAATGCCAGGAATGCACCATGAGGAGAGCTGGCGCTGAACGCTAGAAACAAGCATGGAACTGGCGTTTAACGCCAGAAACATGCTGCACATGGGCGTTGAATGCCCAGAACATGCATCACTTCGGCGTTTAAATGCCAGAATTGCAGGCAAAGGCATTTTACATGCCTAATTGGTACTGGGATGTAAATCCTTGACACCTCAGGGTCTGTGGACCCCACAGGATCATCTCAGGATCTGTGGACCCCACAGGATCCCCACCTACCATATTCTCCCCTCTTCTCAACATTCATTCTCTCTTTCCAATAAACACTCTTCCCCGAAACCCTTCACCAATCACCTCAATCTCTCTTCCTAATTACCCTCTTCACCACTCATATCCATCCACTCTTCCCCACAAAACCCACCTACCTTCAAAATTCAAATTTCTTTCCCATCCAAACCCACCCTAAATGGTCAAACCTACCCCCTCTCCTCTCCCTATATAAACCCCTCCATTCTTCTTAATTTTCACACAACATAACCCCCTCTTCTACACCTTGGCCGAATACACCTCCCTCTCACTCTCCTCCATATTTTCTCTTCTTCTTCTTCTTTTCTTTCTTCTCTTGCTCGAAGGCGAGCAATATTTTAAGTTTGGTGTGGTAAAAGCATAGCTTTTTGTTTTTCCATTACCATTGATGTCACCTAAGACCGGAGAAACCTCTAGAAAAGGGAAAGGGAAGACAAAAGCTTCCAACTCTGAGTCATGGGAGATGGAAAGATTCATCTCCAAAGCCCATTAAGACCACTTCTATGATGTTGTGGCCAAAAAGAAGGTGATCCTCGAGGTCCCTTTCAACCCCATCCAACAAGTCAGAATCTTAATGGTTCAAGAGTTTTATGCCAATACATGGATCACTAGGAACCATGATTAAAGTAAGAACCCAAACCCAAAGAATTATCTTACAATGGTTCGGGGGAAATACTTAGATTTTAGTCCGAAAAATGTGAGGTTAGCGTTCAACTTGCCCATGATACAAGGAGATGCACGCCCCTACACTAGAAGGGTCAACTTCAACCAAAGGTTGGACGAAGTCCTTATGGACATATGTGTAGAAGGAGCTCAATGGAAAAGAGATTCCAAAGGCAAGCTGGTTCAACTAAGAAGACTGGACCTTAAGCCTGTGGCTAGAGGATGGTTGGAGTTCATCCAACGCTCCCTCATCCCCACTAGCAACCGATCTGAAGTTACTGTGGATCGGGCCATGATGAGCGGATAATTTATACGCTTTTTGGCATTGTTTTTAGTATGTTTTTAGCATGATTTAGTTAGTTTTTAGTATATTTTTATTAGTTTTTAAGTAAAATTCACTTTTCTGGACTTTACTATGAGTTTGTGTGTTTTTCTGTGATTTCAGATATTTTCCGGCTGAAATTGAGGGAACTGAGCAAAAATCTGATTCAGAGATGGAAAAGGACTACAGATGCTGTTGGATTCTGACCTCCCTGCACTCGAAGTAGATTTTCTGGAGCTACAGAAGCCCAATTGGCGCGCCCTTAACAGCGTTGGAAAGTAGACATCCTGGGCTTTCCAGCAATGTATAATAGTCTATACTTTGCCCGAGATTTGATGGCCCATACCGGTGTTGCAAATCAGCTTCAGAATTCCCAGCGTTTTAACGCTGGAACTGGCATAAAAATTGGAGTTAAACGCCCAAACTGGCATAAAAGCTGGCGTTTAACTCCAGGAAGAGTCTCTACACGAAAATGCTTCAATGCTCAGCCCAAGCACACACCAAGTGGGCCCGGAAGTGGATTTTTCTGTCATTTACTCATTTCTGTAAATCCTAGATTACTAGTTCTCTATTAATAGGATCTTTTGACATTGTATCTGTACCTCATGACACTTTACACGTTTCTCATTGTATCTTCTACGGCATGAGTCTCTAAACCCCTTGGCTGGGGGTGAGGAGCTCTGCTGTGTCTTGATGGATTAATGCAATTACTACTGTTTCTCATTCAATCATGCTTGCTTCCATTCTAAGATATCACTTGTTCTTAAACCGGATGAACGTGATGATCCGTGACACTCATCATCATTCTCAACTATGAACGCGTGCCTGACAACCACCTCCGTTCTACCTTAGATTGAGTAGATATCTCTTGGGTTCTTTAATCAGAATCTTCGTGGTATAAGCTAGAATTGATAGCGGCATTCAAGAGAATCCGGAAGGTCTAAACCTTGTCTGTGGTATTCTGAGTAGGATTCAAAGATTGAATGACTGTGATGAGCTTCAAACTCGCGATTGTGGGGCGTTAGTGACAGACGCAAAAGAATCACTGGATTCTATTCCGACATGATCGAGAACCGACAGCTGAATAGCCATGCCGTGACAGGGTGCGTTGAACATTTTCACTGAGAGGATGGGAGGTAGCCATTGACAACGGTGAAACCCTACATACAGCTTGCCATGGAAGGAGCCTTGCGTGCTTGAAGAAGAAGACTGTAGGAAAGCAGAGATTCAGAAGATAGAGCATCTCCAAACCTCAGCCTATTCTCCATTACTGCAAAACAAGTACTTATTTCATGTTCTTTTGCTTATCACAATCAATCCTGATAATTTTTGTTATCCTGACTAAGAGTTACAAGATAACCATAGCTTGCTTCAAGCCGACAATCTCCGTGGGATCGACCCTTACTAACGTAAGGTATTACTTGGACGACCCAGTGCACTTGCTGGTTAGTTGTGCGGGATTGCAAAAGTGTGATTGCAATTTCGTGCACCAAGTTTTTGGCGCCGTTGCCGGGGATTGTTCGAGTTTGGACAACTGACGGCTTATCTTGTTGCTTAGATTAGGACTCTTTTATTTTTGTTGGTTTAGAGTCTTTTATTTGAGTATAATTTCATATTTTAAGTTTGGTGTCAATTGCATGCTTTTGTTTTTCTTTTAATTTTTCGAAATTACTTGTTCTTGGTCCTTTTTGATCTTCTAAAAAAATTCTAATTTTGGTGTCTTCTTTGTGTTTTTCTTTAAGTTTTTGAAAATTCATGTTTGATTTTCTGAAAAATTTTAAGTTTGGTGTCTCTTTGTTGTTTTTATCTTTCCTCTTTTCAAAAAAATATATATACATATATATCTTGATTACTATTCACATCAATTCTCTTTTCTCCATCATGGACATAAATGGGAATGAACAGTCCAAAAGGACTCTGGGGTCATATGCTAACCCCATTACAGCTGCATATGGGTGTAGCATCTGTATACCTCCCATCAAAGCAAGCAGCTTTGAGCTAAATTCTCAACTCATTATCATGGTGCAGCAAAATTGCCAGTATTCCGGTCTTCCACAGGAAGAACCTACTGAGTTTCTGGCACAGTTCATACAAATTGCTGACACAGTACGTGATAAAGAGGTAGATCAGGATGTCTATAGATTATTACTGTTTCCATTTGCTGTAAAAGATCAAGCTAAGAAGTGGTTGAATAACCAACCTACAGCAAGCATAAAGACATGGAAACAATTATCAGACAAATTCCTGAATCACTTTTACCCTCCAAAAAGGATGACACAGCTAAGGCTGGACATTCAAGGCTTTAAACAAGAGGATAATGAATCCCTTTATAATGCCTGGGAGAGGTATAGAGGTATGCTAAGAAAATGCCTGGGAGAGGTATAGAGGTACAGTTAGACATCTTTTACTATGGGCTTACAGAAAAAGCTCAGATGTCTCTAGACTACTCAGCTGGTGGATCTATACACATGAGGAAGACGATTGAGGAGGCTCAAGAGCTTATAGATACTGTTGCTAGAAATCAACATTTGTACTCTAGCAATGAGTCCTCCATAAAAGAAGAAGTTATGGCATTAGCCACTGATCCTAATCCTCAAGAACAGATGGTTGAGCTTACTCAACAATTACACCTGATGACAAAACAGTTAGCAGAATTTAAAGAGATGCTCCAAGAGACTAAAATTGCTAACAAGAATATAGAATCACAGTTGAATCAGGCAAAACAGCAGCTATCTAAACAGATAACAGAAGAATGCCAAGCAGTTCAACTGAGGAGTGGGAAGACATTGAATAACACTGCTCAAAGTAGCAAAAAGTCAATAAAGGAACAATTGACAGAGGATAGCCAAATCACTATCCAGAATCCCTCTGAGGACAGTAAGAGCCCAGAGAGGAGTATTATTGGTGTTCAAACGCCAGAAAATAGGGGGAAGCTGGCGTTAAACGCCCATTCCCTGCCCAGTTCTGGCGTTCAAACGCCAGAAAAGGGGGAAAAGTTGGCGTTAAACGCCCATTTTCCACCCAATCCTGGCGTTCAAACGCAAAAGGGGAACCAGACACCTGAGAGTGCTGATAGTAACCCCTCTAAAAAGGCTTCTCTAACCACCTCTGTAAGGAATAAACCTACAGCAACTAAGGTTGAAGAATATAAAGCCAAGATGCCTTATCCTCAGAAACTCCGCCAAGCGGAACAGGATAAGCAATTTGCCCGCTTTGCAGACTATCTAAGGACTCTTGAAATAAAGATTCCATTTGCAGAGGCACTTGAGCAAATACCTTCTTATGCCAAGTTCATGAAAGAGATCTTAAGCCATAAGAAGGATTGGAGAAAAACTGAAAAAGTGTTTCTCACTGAAGAATGCAGTGCAGTCATTCTGAAAAGCTTACCAGAAAAGCTTCAAGATCCAGGAAGCTTTATGAAACCATGCACATTAGAAGGTGCTTGCACCAAGATAGCCCTGTGTGACCTTGGAGCAAGTATTAATCTAATACCTGTATCCACTATCAGAAAGCTTGGGTTGACTGAAGAAGTCAAACCTACCCGGATATGCCTCCAACTTGCTGATGGCTCCATTAAATATCCATCAGGCATAATTGAGGACATGATTGTCAGGGTTGGGCCATTTGCCTTTCCAACTGACTTTGTAGTGCTGGAAATGGAGGAGCACAAGAGTGCAACTCTCATTCTAGGATGACCTTTCCTAGCAACTGGACGAACTCTCATTGATGTACAAAAAGGGGAAGTAACCCTAAGAGTCAATGAGGATGAGTTCAAGTTGAATGCTGTAAAAGCTATGCAGCATCTAGACACACCAAATGACTGCATGGGCGCTGACATTATTGACTCTTTGGTGGAAGAGATCAATATGACTGAACGTCTAGAGTCAGAGCTTGAGGACATCTTCAAGGATGCTCAGCCTGATCAGGAAGAACCAGAGGAAACAAAAGAATTTTTGAAAATTCCTCAGGAGGAGGATAAGCCTCCCAAACCTGAACTCAAACCACTACCACCATCCCTGAAGTATGCATTTCTGGGAGAGGGTGGCACTTTTCCAGTGATTATAAGCTCTGCTTTAAATCCACAGGAAGAGGAAGCACTGATTCAAGTGCTAAGGACACACAAGACAGCTCTTGGGTGGTCCATAAGTGATCTTAAGGGCATTAGCCCAGCAAGATGCATGCACAAGATCCTATTGGAGAATAATGCCAAACCAGTGGTCCAACCACAAAGGCGGCTAAATCCAGCCATGACGGAGGTGGTGCAGAAGGAGGTCACTAAATTACTAGAGGCTGGGATTATTTATCCTATTTCTGATAGCCGCTGGGTGAGCCCTGTCCAAGTTGTCCCCAAGAAGGGAGGCATGACATAGTTCATAATGAAAAAAATGAACTGGTTCCTACAAGAACAGTCACAGGGTGGCGCATGTGTATTGACTACAGAAGGCTCAATACAGCTACCAGAAAGGATCATTTTCCTTTGCCATTCATAGACCAAATGCTAGAAAGACTAGCTGGGCATGATTATTATTGCTTTTTGGATGGCTATTCAGGCTACAACCAAATTGCAGTAGATCCTCAGGACCAAGAGAAAACAGCATTCACTTGCCCTTCTGGCGTGTTTGCCTACAGGAGGATGCCTTTTGGTCTGTGTAATGCTCCTGCAACCTTTCAGAGATGCATGCTATCCATCTTCTCTGATATGGTGGAGAAATTCCTGGAAGTCTTCATGGATGACTTCTCAGTATATGGAGATTCATTCAGCTCCTGTCTTCACCACCTAGCACTTGTCCTGAAAAGGTGCCAAGAGACTAACCTGGTTTTAAACTGGGAGAAATGTCACTTTATGGTGACTGAAGGAATTGTCCTTGGGCACAAAATTTCAAGCAGGGGAATAGAGGTGGATAAGGCAAAGGTAGAGGTAATTGAAAAATTACCACCACCTGCCAATGTTAAGGCAATCAGAAGCTTTCTGGGGCATGCAGGATTCTACAGATGGTTTATAAAGGATTTTTCGAAAATTGCTAAACCTCTAAGCAACCTGCTAGCTGCTGACACACCATTTGTGTTTGACACACAGTGTCTGCAGGCATTTAAGACCCTGAAAGCCAAGCTGGTCACAGCACCAGTCATCTCTGCACCAGACTGGACATTACCATTCGAATTAATGTGTGATGCCAGTGACCATGCCATTGGTGCAGTGTTGGGACAGAGGCATAACAAGCTTCTGCACGTCATTTACTATGCCAGCCGTGTCCTAAATGATGCACAGAAGAATTACACAACCATAGAAAAAGAGTTACTTGCAGTGGTCTATGCCATTGACAAATTTAGATCCTATTTAGTAGGATCAAAGGTGATTGTGTACACTGACCATGCTGCTCTTAAGTACTTACTCACAAAGCAGGATTCAAAACCCAGGCTCATAAGATGGGTGTTGCTTCTGCAGGAGTTTGATATAGAAATAAGAGACAGAAAAGGGACAGAGAACCAAGTAGCTGATCATCTGTCCCGAATAGAACCAGTAGCTGGGGCGTCCCTCCCTACTACTGAGATCTCTGAGACTTTCCTCGATGAGCAACTCTTTGCCATTCAGGAAGCTCCATGGTTTGCAGATATTGCAAATTATAAAGCTGTGAGGTTCATACCCCAGGAGTACAGCAGGGTGCAAAGAAAGAAATTGATTTCAGATGCCAAGTACTACCTGTGGGATGAGCCATACCTCTTTTAGAGATGTGCAGACGGAATAATCCGCAGATGTGTACCCAGAGAGGAAGCACAAAGAATCCTGTGGCATTGCCATGGATCACAATATGGAGGACACTTTGGAGGTGAGCGAACAGCAACCAAGGTCCTCCAATGCGGATTCTACTGGCCTACTCTCTATAGAGATGCCCGAGAGTTTGTGCGTAATTGTGACAGTTGCCAAAGAGCTGGTAACTTGCCTCATGGTTACGCCATGCCTCAGCAAGGGATCTTAGAGATTGAATTGTTTGATGTATGGGGAATTGACTTCTTGGGCCCCTTCCCACCATCATACTCAAACACTTATATTCTAGTGGCAGTAGACTATGTATCTAAATGGGTGGAAGCAATTTCCACACCCAATAATGATACCAAGACCGTGCTGAAATTCCTCCAAAAACACATCTTCAGCAGGTTTGGTGTTCCCAGAGTTCTGATCAGTGATGGGGGCACTCATTTCTGCAATAAACAACTGTACTCTGCTATGGTTAGATATGGAATTAGCCACAAAGTAGCAACTCTGTATCACCCACAGACAAATGGGCAAGCTGAGGTCTCTAACAGAGAGCTCAAAAGAATCCTGGAACGGACTGTTATTGCCCGTAGAAAGGATTGGGCAAAGAGCTTGGATGATGCTCTGTGGGCATACAGGACAGCATTCAAGACTCCTATAGGAACCTCTCCATACCAACTGGTGTATGGGAAGGCCTGTCATCTGCCCGTGGAACTGGAACATAAAGCCTACTGGGCAACCAGATTCCTAAACATGGATGCTAAGTTAGCTGGTGAAAAAATATTGCTCCAGCTAAATGAGCTAGAGGAGTTCAGACTCAATGCCTTTGAAAATGCAAAAATTTATAAGGAAAAGGCAAAGAAGTGGCATGACAAGAAGTTGTCATCCAGAGTCTTTGAGCCAGGACAAAAAGTCCTGCTCTTCAACTCTAGGCTCAGATTGTTCCCAGGGAAACTTAAATCCCGCTGGAGGGGTCCGTATGTGATTACAAGAGTATCACCATATGGATATGTTGAGCTTCAGGATAATGATTCTGACAAGAAGTTCATTGTCAATGGACAGAGGATCAAGCATTATCTTGAAAGCAATTTTGAGCAAGAATGCTCAAAACTGAGACTTGAGTGATTTCCAGTGAAGGTCCAGCTAAAGACAGTAAAAAAGCGCTTACTGGGAGGCAACCCAGTGATTAGAAGGGTATCAGTTCTGTCTAATCAAGGTTTGATACATATTCTTAAAAGGCAATTATCAAAATTGAAGGAATTCACAGAGTTACAGAAGGATTCAGTGCAAAAAGTAGAGAAAAATAGCTTACTGGCGAAAAAACGCCAGTAAGGGGGTACTCTGGGCGTTAAATGCCAGAATGGATACCATTCTGGGCGTTTAACGCCAGAAAGGCTGGGGGAGGAGATTTTGTTTCCCACTTTAATTTTTTTCAAACTTTCTTGTTTTGATCCATATCTTTCTCCATAAACACATTACAAACTTTCATCATTCACCTTCCAATTTTAAAAAATTAGAATCTTCTTCAAATCTATTTCAAATCCTTTCCTAGACTCTTTTAAAAACTCAATTATCTCCTCAAATTTTTTTCCATATCTTCTCAAATCTCCTTCAATTTTTCGAAAATTTCTCCCCCTCTCCTATTTAAACACGTTCGGCCACCCCCCTTCTCCACACCATTCGAATTTGCTCTCCTCCTCTCTCCCCTCTTTGCCTTCTTTTGCTTGAGGACAAGCAAACCTCTAAGTTTGGTGTGCTTTCCGTGATCACTAGGCCAAGATTTATCAAGATCATGGCTCCTAGAGGAAAACAAACCAATTCAAAAGGTAAGAAAGAGAATAATCCAAAGGATGTTTGGAGTCAAGAGAAGTTCTTAACCAAAGAACATGCAGACCATTACCACAAAATAATGGGTCTGAGGTCAGTGATCCCGGAAGTCAAATTCAATCTGAAAGAAGATGAATATCCGGAGATCCAAGAGCAAATTCGAAACAGAGGATGGGAAGTTCTAACCAACCCTGAGACAAAGGTTGGAAGGAACATGGTTCAGGAATTCTACTCAAATCTGTGGCTGACAGATAAGCAGAGAATGACTGGAACTGCTTTTCATACCTACAGAACCATGGTCAGAGGGAGAATTATTTACTTCCATCTGCACAAAATAAGAGAGGTCTTCAAATTACCTCAACTGCAAGATGATCCTGAATCCTTTAATAGGAGGATGGTGAGAGCAGATAAAGGGTTGGATCAAGTTCTAGAGGACATATGCCTCCCTGGAACTAAATGGATAACCAATTCAAAAGGTGTTCCAAACCAACTCTAGAGGGGAGACCTCAAACCAATTGCAAGAGGTTGGCTAGACTTTATTGGGCGTTCCATATTACCCACTAGCAACCGTTCTGAGGTTACCATCAAGAGAGCAGTGATGATTCATTGCATTATGCTTGGAAAAGAAGTGGAGGTTCATCATCTGATTGCTTGTGAGATCTACACAATTGCAAACAAGAATTCCACTGAAGCCAAACTGGCGTACCCAAGCTTGATCTCTTTGCTCTGTAAAGAGGCTAGGGTAAAGATGGGAGTAGATGAATTCATACTCATTGAACATCCAATCACCAAGAAGCCAATGGAAGGACAAATGCAAGACAACTCTATCAAAAAGAGGGCGCAGGAGTTCCTCCCTGAATTTCCTGAAATTGACTATTGGGCCAGCCTAGAAGCATCTATCACCAAGTTGCAAGAAACTATGGAGCAACTTAAGGAAGAACAGCAGAATCAGAACTGCATGCTCTGCAAATTGCTGAAGGAACAAGAGAAGCAGGGGCGTGAACTTCAAGAGATGAAACGCCAAAAGCTCTCCCCTCAAGTTGAGGGAGCATCCACTTCTCAAAATCAAGGTTGTTGAGTCCTAACTCTGTGATAACCTCTATCATTAGGAGCCTATTTAAATTTTTTGTTTTCTATTACTATTAGTCTTATCTTATATCTATTTCTGAGTTTTTAATTCATGATTAATAAAATTTAAAGTTCATGTCCTAAAGCTATGAATGTCCTATGAATCCATCACCTTTCTTAAATGAAAAATGCTTTAATCACAAAAGAACAAGAAGTACAGGATTTCGAATTTATCTCTGAAACTAGTTGAATTAGTTTGATGTGGTGACAATACTTTTTGTTTTCTGAATGAATGCTTGAACAGTGCATATGTCTTTTGAATTTGTTGTTTTAAGAATGTTAAAATTGTTGGCTCTTGAAAGAATGATAGAAAAGGAGAACTGTTATTGAGGATCTGAAAAATCATCAAATTGATTCTTGAAGCAAGAAAAAGCAGTGATTAAAAAAAAAACAAAAAAAAAGAAAGAAAAAGAAAAAGAAAGAAATAAAGTTGTGATCTAAGGCAAAAGAGTGTGCTTAAGAACCCTGGACACCTCTAATTAGAGACTCTAGCAAAGCTGAGTCACAATCTGAAAAGGTTCACCCAAGTATGTGTCTGTGGCATGTATGTATCCGGTGGTAATACTGGAAGACAGAGTGCTTTGGGCCACAGCCAAGACTCATAAAGTAGCTATGTTCAAGAATCACCATACTTAACTAGGAGAATCAATAACATCATCTGAGCTCTGAGTTCCTATGGATGCCAATCATTCTGAAATTCAAAGGATAAAGCGAGATGCCAAAACTGTTCGGAAGCAAAAAGCTACTAGTCCCACTCATCTAATTGGAGCTAAGTTTCTTTGATATTTTGGAGTCTATAGTATATTCTCTTCTTTTTATTCTATTTTGATTTTCAGTTGCTTGGGGACAAGCAATAATTTAAGTTTGGTGTTGTGATGAGCGGATAATTTATACGCTTTTTGGCATTGTTTTTAGTATGTTTTTAGTATGATTTAGTTAGTTTTTAGTATATTTTTATTAGTTTTTAAGTAAAATTCACTTTTCTGGCTTTACTATGAGTTTGTGTGTTTTTCTGTGATTTCAGGTATTTTCTGGCTGAAATTGTGGGACCTGAGCAAAAATCTGATTCAGAGACGGAAAAGGACTGCAGATGCTGTTGGATTCTGACTTCCCTGCACTCGAAGTGGATTTTCTGGAGCTACAGAAGCCCAAATGGCGCGCTCTCAATGGCGTTGGAAAGTATACATCCTGGGCTTTCCAGCAATGTATAATAGTTCATACTTTGCCCGAGATTTGATGGCCCAAACCGGCGTTGCAAATCAGCTTCAGAATTCCCAGCGTTTAACGCTGGAACTGGCATAAAAATTGGAGTTAAACGCCCAAACTAGCATAAAAGCTGGCGTTTAACTCCAGGAAGAGTCTCTACACGAAAATGCTTCAATGCTCAGCCCAAGGACACACCAAGTGGGCCCGGAAGTGGATTTTTCTGTCATTTACTCATTTTTGTAAACCCTAGATTACTAGTTCTCTATTAATAGGATCTTTTGACATTGTATCTGTACCTCCTGACACTTTACACGTTTCTCATTGTATCTTCTACGGCATGAGTCTCTAAACCCCTTGGCTGGGGGTGAGGAGCTCTGCTGTGTCTTGATGGATTAATGCAATTACTACTGTTTCTCATTCAATCATGCTTGCTTCCATTCTAAGATATCACTTGTTCTTAAACCGGATGAATGTGATGATCCATGACACTCATCATCATTCTCAACTATGAACGCGTGCCTGACAACCACCTCCGTTCTACCTTAGATTGAGTAGATATCTCTTGGGTTCTTTAATCAGAATCTTCGTGGTATAAGCTAGAATTGATGGCGGCATTCAAGAGAATCCGGAAGGTCTAAACCTTGTCTGTGGTATTCTGAGTAGGATTCAATGATTGAATGACTGTGACGAGCTTCAAACTCACGATTGTGGGGTGTTAGTGACAGACGCAAAAGAATCACTGGATTCTATTCCGACATGATCGAGAACCGACAGCTGAATAGCCGTGCCGTGACAGGGTGCGTTGAACATTTTCACTGAGAGGATAGGAGGTAGCCATTGACAACGGTGAAACCCTACATACAGCTTGCCATGGAAGGAGCCTTGCGTGCTTGAAGAAGAAGACAGTAGGAAAGCAGAGATTCAGAAGATAGAGCATCTCCAAACCTCAGCCTATTCTCCATTACTGCAAAACAAGTACTTATTTCATGTTCTTTTGCTTATCACAATCAATCCTGATAATTTTTGTTATCCTGACTAAGAGTTACAAGATAACCATAGCTTGCTTCAAGCCGACAATCTCCGTGGGATCGACCCTTACTAACGTAAGGTATTACTTGGACGACCCAGTGCACTTGCTGGTTAGTTGTGCGAGATTGCAAAAGTGTGATTGCAATTTCGTGCACCAGGCCATCATGATTCATAGCATCATGAATGGAGAGGAAGTAGAAGTTCATGAAGTCATCTCCCATGAATTCTACAAAATAGCCGATAAGTCCTCTACTTTGGCAAGGCTAGCTTTTCCTCATCTTATTTACCATCTATGTTACTCAGCTGGAGTCATCATAAAAGAAAACATCCTCATTGAGGAGGAGAAGCCCATCACTAAGAAAAGGATGGAGCAAACAAGAGAGCCCACTCATGGAACCCAAGAGACGCATGAGGAAGCTCATCACCAAGAAATCCCAGAGATGCCTCAAGGGATGCACTTTACTCCCAACAACTATTGGGAACAACTCAACACTTCCTTAGAAGATTTGAGTTACAATGTGGATCAATTAAAGGTGGAACATCAAGAGCACTCCATCATTCTCCATGAAATTAGAGAAGATCAAAGAGCAATGAGGGAGGAGCAACAAAGGCAAGGAAGGGACATAGAAGAGCTTAAGGACATCATTGGTCCTTCAAGAAGAAGACGCCACTAAGGTGGATTCATTCCTTGTTCTTATTTTCTCTGTTTTTCGTTTTTATCTATGTTTTGTATCTCTACTTCATGATCATTAGTATGTAGTAACTATGTCTTAAAGCTATGAATAAATTCCATATATCCTTCACCTCTCTTAAATAAAAAATGTTTTTAATTCAAAAGAACAAGAAGTACATAAATTTCGAAAATTGTCCTTGAATTTAGTTTAATTATATTGATGTGGTGACCATACTTTTTGTTCTCTGAATGAATACTTGAACAGTGCATAATTTTGATCTTGTTGTTTATGAATGTTAAAGTTGTTGGCTCTTGAAAGAATGATGAACAAAGAGAATGTTATTGACAATCTGAGAAATCATGAAAATTGATTCTTGAAGCAAGAAAAAGCAGTGAAAAAGCAAAAGCTTGCAAAAAAAAAAATTCAGAAAGAAAAAGAAAAAGCAAGCAGAAAAAGCCAATAGCCCTTAAAACCAAAAGGCAAGAGTAAAAAAGGATCCAAGGCTTTGAGCATCAATGGATAGGAGGGCCCAAGGAAATAAAATCCAGGCCTAAGCGGCTAAATCAAAGCTGTCCTAACCATGTGCTTGTGGCATGCAGGTCCAAGTGAAAAGCTTGAGGCTGAGTGGTTAAAATCCTGATCCAAAGCAAAAAGAGTGTGCTTAAGAGCTCTGGACACCTCTAACTGGGGACTTTAGCAAAGCTGAGTCATAATCTGAAAAGGTTCACCCAGTCATGTGTCTGTGGCATTTATGTATTCAGTGGTAATACTGGAAAACAAAATGCTTAGGGCCACGGCCAAGACTCATAAAACTAGCTGTGTTCAAGAATCAACAAACTTAACTAGGAGAATCAATAACATTATCTGAAAATCTAAGTCCTAGAGATGCCAATCATTCTAAACTTCAAGGGAAAAAGTGAGATGCCAAAACTGTTCAGAGGCAAAAAGCTACAAGTCCCGCTCATCTAATTAGAATTAATATTCATAGATATTTTGGGATTTATAGTATATTCTCTTCTTTTTATCCTAATTTATTTTCAGTTGCTTGGGGACAAGCAACAATTTAAGTTTGGTGTTGTGATGAGCGGATAATTTATACGCTTTTTGGCATTGTTTTTAGGTAGTTTTTAGTAGGATCTAGCTACTTTTAGGGATGTTTTCATTAGTTTTTATGCTAAATTCACATTTCTGGACTTTACTATGAGTTTGTGTGTTTTTCTATGATTTCAGGTAATTTCTGGCTGAAATTGAGGGACCTGAGCAAAACTCTGATAAAAGGCTGACAAAGGACTGCTGATGCTGTTGGATTCTGACCTCCCTGCACTCGAAATGGATTTTCTGGAGCTACGAACTCCAAATGGCACGCTCTCAACGGCGTTGGAAAGTAGACATCCAGAGCTTTCCAGAAATATATAATAGTTCATACTTTATTCGTGATTAGATGACGTAAAGTGGTGCTCAACGCCAGTTTCATGCTGCATTCTGGAGTCAAACGCCAGAAACACGTCACGAACCAGAGTTGAACGCCAAAAACACATTACAACTTGACGTTCAACTCCAAGATAAGCCTTAGCTCATGTAAAGATCAAGCTCAGCCCAAACATACACCAAGTGGGCCCCGGAAGTGGATTTATGCATCAATTACTTACTTCTGTAAACCCTAGTAGCTAGTTGAGTATAAATAGAACTTTTTACTAGTGTATTAGACGTCTTTGGACTATCAACAAGTCGTGTGCGATTTTTTTTATGCAATATGCAAAATGCAAAATGCAGAATGCAGATGACTTTGCATAAATTATGAATGAACACGAATGAAAATAAAATAAAATAAAGCTAAGAACAAAAAGGAAAGAATATACCATAGTGGGTTGTCTCCCACCTAGCACTTTTAGTTAAAGTCCTTAAGTTGGACATTTGGTGAGCTCCTTGTCATGGTGGCTTGTGCTTGAACTCATCTTAAAACTTCCACCAATGCTTGGACTTCCAATAAGCTCTATCAATACCATGTAAATTCCTCAACCTTTGACGAAGTTCTTCACAAGCTTTGAGCTCCCAAAATTGATCCTCATATATTCCTGGATCCCAAATCTTGATTCTACACCCGTCTTCAAGTTGATCATCATGATTCCATCCAGGTGGTAAGCAATCCAAATTCTCACTAAGGCATCCAAACAACTTCCTAGACCCATTCAATTGAGAATTATACCAACATTTGTACTTCAATTTGGAGCATGCAACCATATTGAACCTTGCATGATATTTCCTACCACTAACCATTTCCTGCTTGCTCTTATGGCCACAAAGAGCTCTAAGCTTACCATCTGTCTTAAGTAAAACATATTCAAGTGAGCTAATTAAGCTTAGAGATGAGAGATTTACCTACTTGAATGAAGGAATGGACGGTGATGGCTTTGGGGGAGAGGTCTCCAACAACTTTGGCAAGGTGATTTCCAGCTCCATTCCCTTGAGCTCTTCTTTAACAACTTCCACCTCTTTGCAAGCTTCTTCAATATCAACCTCTTCCTCTTGGTATCTTTCTACCAATTCGATCTCTTCTTCATTGTTCACCAAGGGCATGAGAGGTTGTGCTTCTTCTTCTTTAATCTCCATGTCAAGTCCAATGGGAGAGGATTCAAATGTAGATAAGAATTTATTAATGATTGAATCCATCTCTTGATCGTCCCCTTCAAAGTCTTCAACCATGATATGCCTTGGAGGTTGTACACCCTCCTCAACATCAAATTCAAACTCCTTAGAAGGGGGCTCTATGACTTGAGTTTCCCATGGAGGTTCTGCATCTCCTAAGTCTTCGACCAATTCTTCTTCTTCGATAATTTCGACTTCCTCCAATTGTTCCAGTACAAAATCATGCTCCTTACTGTCCACTGAAGTTTCTAGTATCTCCTTCATGCTACATTCTTCATTAGATTGTCCACATGAATCCATGAGGGTTCGTTGAGTGTCCGAACATCGGGAAGGTAACCGATTGATCCCTTGCTCCAGTTGGTGAAGGGTTACATGAAATTTTTTAACTGTTTTCTTGAGACGATCCTTTGATTCTTGTTGCACTCGGCTATCATAAGTAGGATTATAGTGCTCTTGGATTGATGGATATGGACATGGTGTATATTGAGGTGGTGGTTCTAAGTATGGCTCATAAGGTGGTTGGTATGGTGGATGTGAGTTAGGGTCATATGGAGGTGGTTGGTTGTAGGGGGCTTGTGAGTATGGTGGTCTAAAGTTATGTTGAAGAGGGGGCTCATAGGTGATGACCTCGATTCACTACCCCTTTTTTAAAAATTTAGTGAACGAGTTCTTCTGGCAAGTGCACCAGAATTATCGCCAAGTAATAACCCACAGAGGAGTGGGATCGTATCCACAGAGATTGGCAAACTCAAGCAGTTTTAATTGATTGGTGAATTAGTCAAGCGGATCAATAATAGTGTGAAGTGCAGAATTGTAAATGGCATAAATGTAAATGACTAGAATATAAAGAAAAGCATTAAAGTGCAGGAATGGAAATTGCAAAAGGTAAATTGCTGAATCATAAATGACTTGAATGTAAATGGGAATGGGGAATTGCTGAAACTAAAATTGAACTATAAAGAAATGGATAGATGAGAATGGGGAATTCATTGAGATTGGGAGATGCTGCCTCTTTGGATCAAATCTAGCTTAGATCTCCTTCAATCATGCAACTCACTAACCTCTTGGCAATCATGATTGATTGAGCCCCAATCCCTTGGTGACTCAATCTCTCAGATCTTGATCAATAGCCAATTCCTTGGTCTAATTGCTCATGAAGAGAGATATGCTTGGTCCCTGATTATACCACACACCTTTGTAGATTCAGGTAGAGGGGGGATTATATGTCACATATCCCATCACCAAAACCCATAATCTACTCAAATGTGAGAAGGGATTTCAAGCATGGTTTCATGTTTCCTTTCCCAAGGTTCCCATGAAACCCAATTGCATTCAATCTCTTTCCCACGATAATTGAACACTAAGCATTAAGAACGAAATTCCTCCTAGCAAATCAAAGAGAAGATGAAGAGAAGGAGAATTTCACTATTATCAATCCATCAAGTACAACAGAGCTCCCTCTCTCAATGAGAGGGAAATTAGCTACTCATAGCTTAGAAAGTACTCAAAAGTGGAATGTAAAAGTGGATCTAGAACTAACTGCTTAAAACCCCTTCTTCAGTACTCTTTTGGGGTATATATGCTACTCCTAGTGAAAATAAAAGAATTACAAAAGTGAAAAAGGAAAATTACATTTTGGAGGGAAAGAAAGCACTTAATAAACGTGACCCCTTAGCTGGCATGTGGTTGGCGCTTCTCAGGCGTGTCACGTGCCATGCAAAATGGCTTGGCGTGCCACGCTCAATCCCTCAAGTGGCACGCTCGTCCTTCTTTCAACCTTGGCGTGCCACGCCTTCGAGCTCAAGTGGCACGCCCTTTTGATTCCTCCACTTTCCTTGCTTCTGGAAATTTGAACTGGCGTGCCACGCCCTTGTTATGTGAGTGGCCTCTCTGCTTGGCGTGCCACGCCACGAACTCAAGTGGCACGCCCAGTCTTCTTTTGCCTCTGAATGACATTGGCGTGCCACGCCTTGATGCTCAAGTGGCAAACCTAAGTGAGGAATATTCATTGGCGTGGCACGCCTATTGTAATTGACTTCTTCCACACCTTCTGGAAAGTTATACCAGCATGCCACGCCTGAAGGTTGGCGTGCCACGCCCATGATCTTGTGTTGTTCCAGTAAGTGGCGTGCCACGCCTTGACCTTCAAGTGGCATGCCAAAGTGAGTTTTTTTGGGCCTGGCGTGCCACGCCTTCGACAGTAAGTGGCACGCCCATATATTTGTTCATTCTTCAAGCTTGGCGTGTGATGAGCGGATAATTTATATACTTTTTGGCATTGTTTTTAGTATGTTTTTTGGTATGATCTAGTTAGTTTCTAGTATATTTTTATTAGTTTTTAGCTAAAATTCACTTTTCTGGACTTTACTATGAGTTTGTGTGTTTTTCTGTGATTTCAGGTATTTTCTGGCTGAAATTGAGGGACCTGAGCAAAAATCTGATTCAGAGACTGAAAACGACTGCAGATGCTGTTGGATTCTGACCTCCCTGCACTCGAAGTGGATTTTCCGGAGCTACAGAAGCCCAATTGGCGCACTCTCAACGGCGTTGGAAAGTAGACATTCTGGGCTTTCCAGCAATATTTGATAGTCCATACTTTGCCCAAGATTTGATGGCCCAAACCGGCGTTCAAAGTCACCCTCAGGAATCCCAGCGTTAAACGCTGGAACTGGCACCCAAATGGGAGTTAAACGCCCAAACTGGCATAAAAGCTGGCGTTTAACTCCAAGAAGAGTCTCTACACGAAAATGCTTCATTGCTCAGCCCAAGCACACACCAAGTGGGCCCGGAAGTGGATTTTTATGTCATTTACTCATCTATGTAAACCTTAGGCTACTAGTTTTCTATAAGTAGGACCTTTTGCTATTGTATTTTCATCTTTGGATTATTTTAGATCCTTTGATCATCTTTGGACATCTAGTTCTTAGATCATTGGGAGGCTGGCCATTCGGCCATGCCTAGACCCTGTTCTTATGTAGTTTCAACGGTGGAGTTTCTACACACCATAGATTAAGGTGTGGAGCTCTGTTGTACCTCGAGTATTAATGCAATTACTATTGTTCTTCTATTCAATTTCGCTTGTTCTTTGTCCAAGATATCACTTGTTCTTCAACTTGATGAATGTGATGATCCGTGACACTCATCATCATTCTCACTTATGAACAAGGTGACTGACAACCACTTTTGTTCTACAAACAACCAAGGCTCTAGTGAATATCTCTTGTATTCCTGATTGCACGATGCATGGTTGATCGCCTGACAACCGAGTGCTCGCCTGACAAACGAGCCAACCATTCCGTGAGATCAGAGTCTTCGTGGTATAGGCAAGAACTGATGGCAGCATTCAAGAGAATCCGGAAGGTCTAACCTTGTCTGTGGTATTCTGAGTAGGATTCAATGACTGAATGACTGTGACGTGCTTCAAACTCCTAGCAGGCGGGGCGTTAGTGACAGACGCAAAAGTATCGATGGATATTATTCCGGCCTGACCGAGAACCGACAGCTGAATTCCGCGTGCTGTGACAGAGCATATGCAATCGTTTTCACTGAGAGGATGGGAGGTAGCCATTGACAACGGTGAAACCCTACACGAGCTTGCCATGGAAAGGAGTAAGAAGGATTGGATGAAGACAGTAGGAAAGCAGAGAGACGGAAAGGAAGGCATCTTCATGCGCTTATCTGAAGTTCCTACCAATGAATTACATAAGTATCTCTATCTTTATCTTTTATATTATTTTCGTTCATCATCATATCCATTTGAGTCTGCCTGACTAAGATTTACAAGATGACCATAGCTTGCTTCATACTAACAATCTCCGTGGGATCGACCCTTACTCACGTAAGGTATTACTTGGACGACCCAGTGCACTTGCTGGTTAGTTGTGCGAAGTTGTGTAATGCCATGGAATTGAGCTACCAAGTTTTTGGAGTTCATGACCGGGGATTATGAGAGTTGTGAAAAGTATTGTTCACAATTTCGCGCACCAAGTTTTTGGCGCCGTTGCCGGGGATTGTTCAAGTTTTGAGCAAGCTTTTGGTAACATCAGTGCCAAGGATTGTTCAAGTTTGGACAACTGAAGGTTCATCTTGTTGCTTAGATTAGGTATATTTTTTTTCGAAATTCTTGAAGATGAATTCTAGAGTTTCATGATGATTTGTTGAAGTCTGGCTGGCTGAAAAGCCATGTCTAATCTCATTGGACCGAGGTTTCAACCTATCATCACAAGAGCTTGTTGATTTTTATCAATCTTGCTTTTGGAGCAGTGATCTGCTAAGGCTTGGCTGGCCTCTGGCCATGTCTAGTGTTTTGGACCGAAGCTTTCTTTGAAAGCTTGGCTGGCTGTGAAGTCATGTCTAATTCCTGGACCGGAGTCTTAGACTAGCATTGCACTGATTCCTGGAATTCTCATTAAGAATTTTGATATCTTTTTCCACTTAATTTTTGAAAAACAAAAAGAAAAAAAAATCAAAAAAATCATAAAATCCAAAAAAAATTTTTATTTTTGTTTGAGTCTAGTGTCTCATCTTAAGTTTGGTGTCAATTGCATGCATGTGTCTTAGTGATCTTCAAGATGTTCTTGATGATTTTCGTGCTCTAATCTTTGAATTCTATTGACTTGAAGTATTTTGTGTGTCTCATATGCATTCTCATATTGTTAGTGTCAGTAGTATACAAACTGCTAAGTTTGGTGTCTTGCATGCATTGTTATTTGATTTTAGTTGCATTTGGATTATTCTTCATTATTAAAAATCCAAAAATATTTTTTATTTGTGTCCTTTCAATTCAATAATACAGAGAATTGAAGATTCAGAACATACAGCAGAGGAATTGCACAGAAAAAGCTGGGTGTTCAAAACGCCCAGTGAAGAAGGACAGACTGGCGTTTAAACGCCAGCCAGGGTACCTGGTTAGGCGTTTAACGCCCAAAAGGGTATAGTTTTGGGCGTTAAACGCCAGAATGTGCACCATTCTGGGCGTTTAACGCCAGGATGGCACAAGGGGGAGAATTTTGTTTTCAAATCAAATTTTTTTAAGTTTTCAAAGATTTTCAAAATCAAATCTTTTTCAAATCATATCTTTTCAATCAAATGTTTTCAAAATCAATTTCTTTCCTTTTTCAAAGATACTTACTATCAATTAATGATTTGATTCAACATTTCAAGTATGTTGCCTTTTCTGTTGAGAAAGGTTTAATGTTTGAATCATATTTTTTTCTTGATAGCCAAGTAATTAATTTTTAAAATCAAATCTTTTTAAAATTATTTTCAAATCATATCTTCTCAATCACATTTTTTTTTAAAAACCAATCATATCTTCTTAACCTCATCTTTTTCAAAATAGTTTTCAATCAAGTTTTGTTGATTTCTAATTTCAAAATCTTTTTCAAAAATCATTTTATTTCTTTCCCACTTTCATTTTCGAAAATTAAGTCATGTTTTTCAAAAATATTTTCAAAATCTTTCACCTAATTTTCGAAAATTACTTCCCTTCTCCTCACATCCTTCTATTTATGGACTAACACTATCCCTTAATGCAAAATTCGAACTCCATTCCTTCTGATAAGTTCGAATTTTCTACTTCTGTCTTCTACTCTTCTTTTTCTCTGACACTTCAAGGAATCTCTATACTGTGACATAGAGGATTCCACATTTTCTTGTTCCCTTCTCTTTCTTATGAGCAGGAGCAGAGACAAAGGCATTCTTGTTGAAGCTGACCCTGAACCTGAGAAGACCTTGAAGCGAAAGCTAAGAGAAGCTAAAGCACAACTCTCTTTAGAGGACCTGACCGAATTCTTCAAAGAAGAAGAACACATGGCAGCCGAAAACAACAATGCCAACAATGCAAGGAAGGTGCTGGGTGACTTTACTGCACCTACTCCCGATTTCTATGGGAGAAGCATCTCTATCCCTGCCATTAGAGCAAACAACTTTGAGCTTAAGCCTCAATTAGTTTCTCTAATGCAACAGAATTGCAAGTTCCATGGACTTCCATTGGAAGATCCTCATCAGTTTTTAGCTGAATTCTTGCAAATCTGTGACACTGTTAAGACTAATGGGGTAGACCCTGAGGTCTACAGACTTATGCTATTCCCTTTTACTGTGAGAGACAGAGCTAGGACATGGTTGGACTCACAACCTAAAGAAAGCCTGGACTCTTGGGAAAAGCTAGTCAATGCCTTCTTGGCAAAGTTCTTTCCACCTCAAAAATTGAGTAAGCTTAGAGTGGAAGTCCAAACCTTCAGACAGAAGGATGGAGAATCCCTCTATGAAGCTTGGGAAAGATACAAACAATTAATCAGAAAGTGTCCTTCTGACATGCTTTTTGAATGGAGCATCATAGGTATTTTCTGTGATGGTCTCTCTGAACTATCCAAGATGTCTTTGGATAGCTCTGCTGGAGGATCTCTTCATCTGAAGAAGATGCCTACAGAAGCTCAAGAGCTTATTGAAATGGTTGCAAACAACCAATTCATGTACACTTCTGAAAGGAATCCTGTGAACAATGGGACAAATCAGAAGAAAGGAGTTCTTGAGATTGATACTCTGAATGCCATTCTGGCTCAGAACAAGATATTGACTCAACAAGTCAATTTGATTTCTCAAAGTCTGTCTGGAATGCAAAATGCACCAAGCAGTACTAAGGATGCTTCATCTGAAGAAGAAGCCTATGATCCTGAGAACCCTTCAATGGAAGAGGTGAATTACCTAGGAGAACCCTATGGAAACACCTATAATTCTTCATGGAGAAATCACCCAAATTTCCTATGGAAGAATCAAGAGAGACCTCAACAAGGTTTCAACAACAATAATGGTGGAAGAAATAGGTTTAGCAATGGCAAGCCTTTTCCATCATCTTCTCAGCAACAGACAGAGAGTTCTAAGCAGAATACCTCTGACTTAGCAACCATGGTCTCTGATCTAATCAAAACCACTCAAAGTTTCATGACTGAAACAAGATCCTCCATCAGAAATTTGGAAGGACAAGTGGGTCAGCTGAGCAAGAAAATCACTGAACTCCCTCCTAGTACTCTCCCAAGCAATACTGAAGAAATCCAAAAGGAGAGTGCAAGGCCATTAACATGGCCGAATTCTGGGAGGAAGAAGAGGCAGTGAACGCCACTGAGGAAGGCCTCACTGGACGTCCACTGGCCTCCAATGAGTTCCCCAATGAGGAACCATGGGAATCTGAGGCTCAAAATGAGACCATAGAGATTCCATTGGAATTACTTCTGCCATTCATAAGCTCTGATGAGTATTCTTCCTCTGAAGAGGATGAGTATGTCACTGAAGAGCAAGTTGCTAAATACCTTGGAGCAATCATGAAGCTAAATGACAAGTTATTTGGAAATGAGACTTGGGAGGATGAACCCCCTTTGCTCACCAAAGAACTGGATGACTTGTCTAGGCAAAAACTACCTCAAAAGAGGCAGGATCCTGGGAAGTTTTCAATACCTTGTACCATAGGCACCATGACCTTCAAGAAGGCCTTGTGTGACTTAGGGTCAAGTGTAAACCTCATGCCCCTCTCTGTAATGGAGAAGCTAGGGATCTTTGAGGTGCAAGCTGCAAAAATCTCACTAGAGATGGCAGACAACTCAAGAAAACAAGATTATGGACTTGTAGAGGATGTTCTGGTAAAAGTTGAAGACCATTACATCCCTACTGATTTCATAGTCCTAGAGACTGGGAAGTGCATGGATGAATCCATCATCCTTGGCAGACCCTTCCTAGCCACAACAAGGGCTGTGATTGATGTTGATAGAGGAGAGTTAATCATTCAAGTGAATGAAGAATCCTTTGGGTTTAAGGCTCAAGGATACCCCTCTGTCACCATGGAGAGGAAGCTTGAAGAGCTTCTCTCAAACCAGAGTCAAACAGAGCCCCTACAGTCAAACTCTAAGTTTGGTGTTGGGAGGCCACAACCAAACTCTAAGTTTGGTGTTGAACCCCCACATTCAAACTCTAAGTTTGGTGTTGGGAGGTTCCAACATTGCTCTGATCTTTTGTGAGGCTCCATGAGAGTCCTCTGTCAAGCTAATGACATTAAAGAAGCGCTTGTTGGGAGGCAACCCAATGTTTTATAATTAACTATTTCCTTTTCTTATTTTATCTTTTTTGTAGGTTGATGATCATAAGAAGTCACAAAATCAATGAAAAAAGCAAAAACAGAATGAAAAACAGGAAGAAAAATAGCACACCCTGGAGGACGCACTTACTGGCGTTTAAACACCAGTAAGGTTAGCTGTTGGGCGTTTAACGCCCAGTCTGGCACCATTCTGGGCGTTTAACGCCAGAAAGGGGCACCAGACTGGCGTTAAACGCCAGAAAAGGGCAAGAAGCTGGCGTTAAACGCCAGAAATGGGCACCAGCCCGGCGTTTAACGCCAGAAATGGCACAAAACGTGATTTTGCTAGCCATTTGGTGCAGGGATGACTTTTCCTTGACACCTCAGGATCTGTGGACCCCACAGGATCCCCACCTACCCTACCACTCTCTCTCTCTCTTCTTCACCAATCACCTCAACACCTCTTCCCCAAAAAACCCCTCACCTATCAAATCCCTTCTTTCTCTTCACCACTCACATCCATCCTTCATAAAACCCCACCTACCCCTCCATTCAAATTCAAACCACTTTCCCACCCAAACCCACCCTCAAATGGCCGAACAGCCCTCTCCCCCTCTCCTATATAAACCCTCCTTCACTCCTTCATTTTCACACACCTTAAACACCATCTCACTCCCCTTTGGCCGAATACAAAGCCATTCCCTTTCTCCTCATTTCTTCTTCTTCTACTCTCTTCTTTCTTCTTTTGCTCGAGGACGAGCAAACATTTTAAGTTTGGTGTGGTAAAAGCATTGCTTTTTGTTTTTCCATAACCATTTATGGCATCCAAGGCCGGAGAAACCTCTAAAAAGAGGAAAGGGAAGGCAAAAGCTTCCACCTCCGAGTCATGGGAGATGGAGAGATTCATCTCAAGGGTGCATCAAGACCACTTCTATGAAGTTGTGGCATTGAAGAAGGTGATCCCCGAGGTCCCCTTTTCACTCAAAAAGGGTGAATATCCGGAGATCCGACATGAGATCCGAAGAAGAGGTTGGGAAGTTCTTACCAACCCCATTCAACAAGTCGAAATCTTGATGGTTTAAGAGTTCTATGCCAATGCACGGATCACCAAGAACCATGACCAAAGTATGAACCCAAATCCAAAGAATTATCTTACTATGGTTCGGGGGAAATACTTGGATTTTAGTCCGGAAAGTGTAAGGTTGGCATTCAATTTGCCCATGATGCAAGGAGATGAACATCCTTACACTAGAAGGGTCAACTTTGATCAAAGGTTGGACCAAGTCCTCACAGTCATATGTGAAGAGGGCGCACAATGGAAGAGTGACTCAAGAGGGTTACCTGAAACGCGCAGCTCGGTCGTCTTAGGGAGGCCCGAGATGGGGGGATTGATGACCCGAGCTTGGTATGCCGAGTGGTTGGTGGTGGTACCTGCAATGACACTCCGATGCTTAAGTTAGCATGGGTCCAAGCAGATATTGAGTAGAATTAGAGTGTGTGTTATACCTGGGTGCTCCAGTGTATTTATAGTAGTTGGCCGTGATCTTCCCTGGATAAGATATTCTTATCTTATCTTATCCTTTTGGGAGTTTTATCTTTATCTTTGTGGAACCGCCTTTCCTAGGCCTTTTCGGCCTTTAGGTCTTGGGCTTCGTTCCTTTTGGGCTTCTTTAGCTTTATTGTCCGAGGTCCGACCTCAGGCATGGGCCTGGGGATGAGGTCGGACCTTCTATGAACTTTGCCGAGTTTGGGGAGCTCGGTCAGGGTATGAACAGTGCCCCTGCCCGAGTTCGTCCTTGAGAGGTCGAGCTCGGGCATAGTAGTTCTTTTCAAAATTCAAAAATGGCCGTTTCTGCATTTATTGCATTTTACCGTTTCTCCTCGATTTCCGTTCGGGCTTTGTGAAGGCATTATTTACTTGCCCCTTTCCTCCTTTTCTTCGTTTATTCTGTTCCTTTCTGTTTTTTCTAAGTTTTCGCCAGCTTCTTCTTCGAGCACCGCTCCTTCTTTCACTTTGTTCTTCTTCCTCAAATCTTTCTGTGCGTTTTTCCGGGGTTTCCTCTGCGCCGCCGTTTCGTTTCCCTTGCTGTCGGAGCTCGCCGTTTTCTTTCTTTCTAGGTTTGTTCGTCTCTTTTCTTTTGTACTCATATGCTTCTGTTCTTTTGTGTGGCTCTTTGTCTGTTTCTTTTTCTCTATGCCTGGGTTGCCCCGAAAAGAGGCGCTGCCATTGCTCTGTTTGCTTGTATATGGGGGGGGCTCTTTTCTCTGGTATTTTGTTGCTGCATTTTCTTCTATAAAGATCTTTGTTTCTTGTTTTTGCTGAATGGGTTTTCGCTGTCTGCTTTTATGTGATTGTTGCTTGCTGTTGTATTCTTCTTTGTAGGCAAGAATTTTATGTCTCGAAAGGTTTTTCAAGTAATGTCGACCAAGATTCCAAGTGGTCTTGGCTGGGTAGATCCTGGTCCTCTAAGAGTCCCTTCTGTTGTAGATTCTGAGTATTTAGCTAGGTTCCGTAGGGAGTGTAGCATTTGTGAGAATAGAGAGTCTGAGCGGGATTATGAGCTAGTAGCCCCGGAGTCCGAGGAGAGAGTGTGCTTCCCGCCTTTAGAAAGTTCCGAGAAGCTTTTCTTTTATGCTTACGATTGTTTTTTCTCTAAGCTGGGTGTCCGACTTCCCTTTACTGACCTGGAATCCGAGGTGCTGTGGTCTTGTAATCTTGCCCCTACGCAACTCCATCCCAATTCTTGGGCGTTTTTAAAGCTGTTCCAACTTTTGTGTCAGTTTTTGGGCGTCTCCCCCTCTGTTTCTCTTTTTTCCTATCTGTTTGTGTTGACGAAACCGGGGTCGGGTGGAGGGAAGGTGTCTTGGGTCTCTTTTAGGGCTAACCAGGGAAAGAAGTTTTGTACTTTGTACGATGAGTCCTTTCATGATTTTAAGAACTATTATTTCAAGGTCCGGGCTGCTGGGGACGTCCGACCTTTCTTTCTAGATGAGAGTGGGGAGCCTTCTTTTCCTCTTTGTTGGCAAGAGAATGTAGTGTCGGTTAAGTATACCTTTGAGAGTCTAGATGAGGCGGAGCAGGCTTTTGTGGGTGTGTTGAGCAGTTTATGGGGTCGGGCACCTCACTTGGACACGAAGAAAATGTTGGGAGATCCAAGCCTTCTCCGTTCCGAGTTAGGTAGTTCCCGACCTCTCCGAGCTTCATCCTTTTAGTATTTTGCCTGTTTTGGTGGAATTCCTGTTTGTGATAATCCCTTTCTTTTTGTTTCTGCAGAGATGTCTTCTCAGGCGGATTCCATGAAGTTTCTTCGTCGGTCGAAGAAGTCTGCGGCTGCTCGGAATATCGAGGCTGAGGCTTCTGCCCGATCTTCTCTGCAGAAGGCTACTGTGGGTGTTCAGACTCGGTCGAAGACCATTCCGACTCCTCAGTTCCGAGCTATAACTCAAGATCCTCCGACCTCTGGGCCCGGTCACCTTTCCCCGCCTTCGACCTCGGGTCCTCCCCCCAAGAAACAGAAGACCTCTCAGGAGCTTGCGGGTTTTAATGACAAGGATTTTGATGCCCTTGGTTGGATTGAACAGCATATTCTTCCTCAGACTTTTATTTCTACTGATGATGTGTCTATGGAGCATCATTTTCAGTATATGGCGCGGAGCTGTGTCCGGATGGCCAGTCTTCATGCCGCTATTGCCCAGGAGTTCAAGAAATCCCCCATTGGTGCGACCAGCTCCCGACTTGAGAAGGCTCAGTCTGATCTTGATAAGATTAGTCAACTGAAGGCTGCCAGGATTACTGAGCTGGAGATCTCTTTGGAGGAAGAGAAAACTAGGGCTACCGCGGCTGTGGCGGCGGCGAAGACATCTGAGGAGATGGCGAAGGTGGCGACGGAGAACTATACCAAGCTGTATGCCGAGCTTGTGGAGACGAAGGAGAAGTTGCAATCGGCTCGGGATGATTTTTACGAGCTGGAAGATAATGTGGCCAAGGGTATGGATGCTATGTTTGTGGATTTGAGGGATCAGATCCGGGTTCTTGCTCCCGACCTGGATCTGAGCTTATTCAGTACGGATAACATTGTTGTGGAGGGAAAGATTGTTCCTGCCCCTGCCGAGGATGAGGTTCCGGTGTCCGACCCCAAGGCTCCGGCGTCCGACCTCAAGGTTCCGGTTGCGGATCCGACTTCAACTTTGGCCGGGGATGGTTCTGGCGTGGAGGTTTTAAACCGGGATGACGGTGTCGTTGATGCAGTCCCAGTTTCCATTTTTCCTCCGCAGCCTTCTGTTGATGTGGAGACCAGAAAGGTCCTTGATCCTCTGTGATCTTTTGTTTTTGGCCTTTTACCCGGCCTGTGGGTTCTTTTTGCTTTTTGGATGTTTTTCGTGAACGCTTTGGACACCTTTCTGCTATTTAGCTACTTGTAGTAACTTTTTTAGCTTATTATGCGGTGTTTTTGCGCTTTTGACTTTTTGTTCCGCTTTTTATGCTTTGTAGTTGTTTTTTGGATAGCAACTTTTTAGCTAGCGTTTTGCAACCTTTGTTTTAGCCTTGTTCGCGTTTTTGGCTTTTGTTTCCGCTTTTATGCTTTTTAGTTGCTTTTTGGATAACAACTTTTTAGCTAGCGTTTTGAAACCTTTGTTTTAGCCTTGTTCGCGTTTTGGCTTCTTCCTTGGATCCGGGCTTTTCTTCGGACCTCGGGCCTTTGAGTACCTCCTTTTGTTAGGTCCGACCTTTTCGTTGGTCGGCCCTTTAAGTTATTTTTGTAATCTCTTTTTATTTGGCTTTTTTTTTTTGAGCCTTTTCAGAGTTACTTTATAACTTCTCACATTAATTTGAACCTCGTCGCTTTTATCTTTGCCGACCTTGTATGGTCTCTTGACAAATGATTTTTTGCGTTTTGTCGAGCATAAATTAATGCGCCTTGGTGGGGTACTTTCTAGGATTTGTTTCGTCATGAGGAAGGAGAAAAGAAAATAGAAAAATTCGATTAGTATTAAAAAGAAAGAATATTTACAAAGTGTTTACCCTTGACTAGGTCGGGTGTTTTATTTTAACCGGGTGTCTCATTAAAAAACCCTTGTAGGGAAAAAGAGTACACCTCGGGTTAAATTTTTCTAGCTGTAGTACCGTCTTAGATTACAGGCGTGCCAGGCCCTGGGCAGCTCGTTGCCTTCTAGGTCGGATACTTTGTAATAGCCTGTTCCTAAGACTTCTGTTACCTTGTAGGGCCCTTTCCAATTTGCGGCTAGCTTTCCTTCTCCCGACTTTTGTGTTCCGATGTCATTTCGGATTAGAATTAGGTCGTGGATGGAGAAGCTTCGCTTTATAACTTTCTGATTGTATCTGAGGGCCGTTCGCCGTTTTAAGGCTTCTTCTCGAATCCGGGCTCTTTCTCGGACCTCGGGGAGGAGGTCGAGTTCTTCCCTTTGTGCCTGCGGGTTATCTTTTTCATTGTAGAAGATGATTCTGGGTGACCCTTCATCTATTTCGATGGGAATCATTGCCTCCATCCCATAAGCTAGTCGGAACGGTGATTCTCCCGTTGTAGAGTGTGGGGTTGTCCGATATGCCCATAGTACCTGGGGGAGCTCCTCGGCCCACGCCCCTTTGGTCTCTTGGAGTCTTCGTTTTAACCCGGCCAAGATGACTTTATTTGCAGCCTCTGCTTGCCCATTGGCTTGTGGGTGCTCCACTGATGTGAATTGCTGTTTGATTTTTAGTTCGGCCACCAATTTCTGAAAACTTGTGTCCGTGAATTGTGTTCCATTGTCTGTTGTGATGGAGTAGGGGACTCCGAACCTTGTGACAATGTTTTTGTATAGGAATTTGCGGCTTTTCTGAGCCGTAATGGTGGCTAAGGGTTCAGCTTCGATTCACTTTGTGAAGTAGTCGACCCCTATTATGAGGTATTTGACTTGCCCCGGTCCTTGTGGGAACGGGCCGAGTAAATCGAGTCCCCATTTTGCGAAGGGCCATGGCGCAGTGATGCTGATAAGGTCTTCGGGTGGTGCCTTGTGAAAATTGGCGTGTTTTTGGCAGGGGGGCATATTTTCACAAACTCTGTTGCGTCTCTTTGCAAGGTCGGCCAGTAGAACCCGGCCCTGACTACTTTTTTGGATAGTGCCCGAGCTCCGAGATGGTTCCCGCACATGCCTTCGTGGACTTCTTCGAGGACGCCTTTTGTTTCTGAGGTCGGAACGCACCTAAGGAGGGGATTTGAGAATCCTCTTCTGTATAATATGTCGTGAATTAGTGTATAATTCTGGGCGTCCTTTGTAAGCCTTTTAGCTTCTTTTCTTTCGGCGGGGAGAGTTCCTGACCTCAGGTAGTTGAGTATGGGGGTCATCCATCCTTGCTGTTGGTTGGATATATTTAGTATTTCTTCCTCTCTTGGCACGGAGGGAGATTGTAAGGTTTCCTGGAGAAGACTTCTGTTGTTGCCTCCGGGCTTGGTGCTAGCAAGCTTTGAGAGGGCGTCTGCCCGGGCATTTTGTTCCCGAGGTATGTGCTGGATTTGTATTTCTGGGAAGTGGCGTAATTGTGCCTGTGTTTGGTCCAGGTATTTTTTCATAGTTGGGTCTTTGGCCTGGTAACTTCCATTTACTTGTGATGTGATGACCTGGGAGTCGCTGAAGATCGCGATTCTCTGGGCTCCGACCTCTTTGGCTAGCTTTAGACCAGCTAGTAGGGCCTCGTATTCAGCTTGGTTGTTTGAAGCCTGGAACTCGAATTTTAGGGATAGTTCTATCCGTGTTCCTTGGTCGCTTTCGAGTATGACCCCGGCTCCGCTTCCCGTTTTGTTTGAGGACCCGTCGACATATAGGTTCCATGAGAGTGGGGTTCCAGGGGTCTCAGTGTATTCTGCGATGAAGTCGGCTAGATATTGAGATTTTATGGCAGTCCGGGCTTCATAGTGGAGGTCGAACTCGGACAGTTCCACCGCCCATTGTAGTATTCGTCCTGCCAGGTCTGTTTTTTGCAGGATGTGTCTCATGGGTTGGTCTGTCCGGACTTTGATGGTGTGGGCTTGAAAGTAGGGACGGAGCCTCCGGGCTGTGAGCACTAGGGCGTAGGCGAATCTTTCTATCTTTTGATAGTTTAATTCGGCCCCTTGTAGTGCCTTGCTTACGAAGTATATGGGGTGTTGTCCTTGATCATTTTCTCGTATTAGCGCTGAAGCGACTGCCCGATGTCCGACCGAGAGGTATAGTACGAGCTCTTCCCCTTTTAAAGGTCGGGTTAGGATTGGTGGCCGCCCGAGGAATTCCTTGAATTCTTGAAAGGCTTTTTCGCACTCCGGGGTCCACGAGAAGGGTTTCCCTTTCTTTAGGAGTGAGTAGAGAGGTAGTGATTTTATCGCTGATCCTGCCAAGAATCTTGATAGGGCGGCCAGTCTTCCATTCAGTTGTTGTACTTCTTTGACACATGTCGGGCTCTTCATATTGAGTATTGCTTGGCATTTGTCCGGGTTTGCTTCGATGCCCCTTTGAGTCAGCATGAAGCCTAAGAACTTTCCGGCTTCTGCGGCGAAGGTGCACTTCGTCGGGTTAAGTCTCATGTTGTGTTTTCTGAGGGTGCCGAAGACACTGGCGAGGTCGGTCAGCAAGTTTCTGTCTTCCTGTGTCTTTACCAGCATGTCGTCGACGTACACCTCCAGTTGTAGTCCGATGTGCTCTGAGAACACTTTGTTCATTAGCCTCTGGTAGGTTGCCCCTGCGTTCTTCAGCCCGAAGGGCATTACTACGTAGCAGTAGTTTGCCCTTGGGGTTATGAACGAGGTCTTTTCTTGGTCAGGTCCGTACATCGGGATTTGGTTGTATCCTGAGTATGCGTCCATGAAGGAGAGATATCTATAGCCTGAGGCTGCATCTACTAAGGCGTCGATGTTTGGTAGTGGATATGGATCTTTGGGGCAGGCTTTGTTGAGATCCGTGTAGTCGACGCACATTCTCCATTTTCCATTGGGCTTTTTTACCAGGACCACGTTTGCGAGCCATAGGGGGTATTTTACTTCCCTAATGAACCCTGCATCTAGTAGTGCTTGTACTTGTTCCTCTATTGCTTGCATGCGTTCGGGCCCGAGCTTTCTGCGTCTTTGTTGGACAGGTCGGGATCCCGGGTACACTGATAGCTTATGGCACAACAGGTCGGGGCTTATGCCTGGCATGTCGGAGGCTCTCCAGGCGAAGAGGTCGGAATTCTCCCTTAAGAGGGTTATGAGTTCCTCTTTTAAGCCCGCTTCGAGGTTTGCCCCTATGTTTGTCGTTTTTTCAGGTGTGCTCCAATCTGGACTTTTTCGGTTTCTCCCTCTGGTTGTGGTCGAAGATCTTCTCGGGCTTGGACTCGTCCGAGTTCTATCGTGTTGATCTCTTTCCCTTTTAGGCTTAGGCTTTCGTTGTAGCATCGTCGTGCTAGTTTTTGGTCGCCCTTTAGGGTAGCGATTCCTTTTGTGGTGGGGAACTTCATACAGAGGTGTGGGGTCGAGACTATAGTTGCCAGTCTGTTTAAGGTTGGTCGCCCAATGAGGGCATTGTATGCTGAAGTGACGTCGACTATAATGTAGTCGATGCTTAATGTTTTAGATTGCTCGCCTTTTCCAAAGGTAGTGTGTAGCGAGACGTATCCTAAGGGATGGATTGGGGTGTCCCCTAGCCCAAATAGGTCGGTGGGATAGGCTTTTAGCTCTTTTTCTTCAAGTCCGAGTTTGTCGAAAGCCGCTTTGAACAGGATATCTGCTGAGCTTCCCTGGTCAATCAGGGTTCGATGTAAGTTGGCGTTTGCTAGAATAATGGTGATTACCATTGGATCGTCGTGCCCGGGTATTATCCCTTGAGCATCTTCTCGGGTAAATGAGATAATAGGTAGCTCGGGCAGGGGACTGTCTTCTCGGATGTGGTAGACTTCTTTGAGGGGCCTTTTTCGCGAGGATCTGGATGTTCCTCCGCCTGCGAAACCTCCGTTTATCATGTGTACGTGTCTTTCAGGGGTTCGTGGGGTTCGTTCTGCCCGATCTTCGTTATCTCCCCTCCTTCTCTTCTTGGTCTCTTCTCCTTTCTCTGCTATGTATCTGTCGAGTTTTCCTTCTCTGGCTAGTTTTTCTATAACATTTTTTAGGTCGTGGCAGTCGTTAGTAGAATGGCCATAAAGTTTGTGGTATTCACAGTACTCGGACCGATCTCTCCCCGCTCTCTTGTGTTTTAGAGGTCGGGGTGGTGGGATCTTTTCGGTGTGGCATACTTCTCTGTAGACGTCTACTAGGGAGACTCGGAGGGGGGTGTAGCTGTGGTACTTCCGCGGCTTGTCCGAGTTGGGTTCTTCTTTCTTCTTCTGTTCCCGATCTCGATCTCGGAGCGGGTAGGTTGATTCTTTTCTAGAAGAGTCTCTCAGCTGGGAGGTTTCCTCCATGTTGATGTATTTTTCTGCCCGCTCCTGCACCTCGTATAGAGAGGTCGGGTATCGTTTGGATAGGGATTGGCTAAACGGTCCCTCTTTTAGGCCGTTTGCCAGTCCCATGATGGCTGCTTCAGTGGGCAAGTGTTGTATGTCCAGGCAGGCTTTGTTGAATCGCTCCATGTATTCTCGGAGAGTTTCTTGGTTACCTTGCTTGATCCCGAGTAGACTGGGGGCGTGTTTTGTCTTGTCCTTTTGAATAGAGAACCTTGTTAGGAATTTTTTGGTTAGGTCCTCGAAGCTGGAGATTGATCCTGGTGGCAGGTTGTCGAACCACTTCATGGCCGACTTGGTGAGGGTGGTGGGGAAGGCTTTGCACCGAATCGCGTCGGAGGCGTCGACTAGGTACATTCTGCTTCTGAAGTTGCTGAGGTGGTGACTTGGATCGGTGGTGCCGTCGTAGAGGTCCATATCGGGCGGTTTGAAGTTTCGCGGTACCTTCTCCTTCATGATCTCTCGTGTGAAGGGATCATGATTGCCTTCGGGGGTGGTGCCGCGTTCCGTCCGGTCCTTCAGGTTGGCCTCTATTTTCCGTAGTTTTTCTTCTAATTCTCTGCGCTTGCGAGCTTCCCTCCTCAGATCTTGTTCAGTTTCTTTCTGCTTTTTTACGCCCTCTTCGAGTTGTTTCAGCCGGTTTTGCTGTGTCCGAACTGCTTCTAGAATTTCCGAGCTTTCGGGATTTTGGGGATCTTGGTTTGGGAGTGATGTCTTTGGGCGATTCTGTTTGTTTCCTCCTGGAGTGCGTGGTGATAGAGGGCTGTCCGGTCGTTCTCCGGTGTCAACTTTCTCCTCTTGTTCTGATGTAGCGTGGTTATTGTTGGGAGGGTCGTCCGCCATGGTAAAGGGATGACTTCTAGGTCCCCGGCAACGGCGCCAATGTTCCGAGGGTTACCTGAAACGCGCAGCTCGGTCGTCTTAGGGAGGCCCGAGATGGGGGGATTGATGACCCGAGCTTGGTATGCCGAGTGGTTGGTGGTGGTACCTGCAATGACACTCCGATGCTTAAGTTAGCATGGGTCCAAGCAGATATTGAGTAGAATTAGAGTGTGTGTTATACCTGGGTGCTCCAGTGTATTTATAGTAGTTGGCCGTGATCTTCCCTGGATAAGATATTCTTATCTTATCTTATCCTTTTGGGAGTTTTATCTTTATCTTTGTGGAACCGCCTTTCCTAGGCCTTTTCGGCCTTTAGGTCTTGGGCTTCGTTCCTTTTGGGCTTCTTTAGCTTTATTGTCCGAGGTCCGACCTCAGGCATGGGCCTGGGGATGAGGTCGGACCTTCTATGAACTTTGCCGAGTTTGGGGAGCTCGGTCAGGGTATGAACACTATGGTTCGGGGGAAATACTTGGATTTTAGTCCGGAAAGTGTAAGGTTGGCATTCAATTTGCCCATGATGCAAGGAGATGAACATCCTTACACTAGAAGGGTCAACTTTGATCAAAGGTTGGACCAAGTCCTCACAGTCATATGTGAAGAGGGCGCACAATGGAAGAGAGACTCAAGAGGCAAGCCGGTTCAATTGAGAAGGCATGACCTCAAACCCATGGCTAGAGGATGGTTGGAGTTCATTCAACGCTCAATCATTCCCACTAGCAACCGGTCCGAAGTTACTCTAGACCGGGCCATCATGATTCATAGCATCATGATTGGAGAAGAAGTGGAAGTTCATGAGGTTATAGCCCAAGAACTCTATAAGGTGGCGGACAAGTCCTCTACCTTAGCAAGGTTAGCCTTTCCTCATCTCATTTGTCACCTCTGTTATTCAGTTGGAGTTGACATAGAGGGAGACACCCCCATTGATGAGGATAAGCCCATCACTAAGAAAAGGATGGAGCACACAAGAGACCCCTCTCATCATGAGATCCCTGAGATGCCTCAAGAGATGCACTTTCCTCCACAAAACTATTGGGAGCAACTGAACACCTCCCTAGGAGAACTAAGTTCCAACATGGGACAACTAAGGGTGGAGCATCAAGAACACTCCATCATCCTCCATGAAATTAGAGAAGATCAAAGAATCATGAGAGAGGAGCAACAAAGACAAGGAAGAGATATTGAGGAGCTCAAGCACTCCATAGGATCTTCAAGAGGAAGAAAGAGCCGCCATCACTAAGGTGGACCCGTTCTTTGATTTCCTTGTTCTTTATTCTTCTGTTTTTCGAATTTTATGCTTATGTTTATCCATGTTTGTGTCTTGTGATCATTAGTGTCTTAGTGTCTATGCCTTAAAGTTATGAATGTCCTATGAATCCATCACCTTTCTTGAATAAAAACGTGCTTAAATGAAAAAAAGAAAAGAATTGCATGAATTTTGAATTTTATAATAGTTTAATTATTTTGATGTGGTGGCAATACTCTTGTTCTCTGAATGTATGCTTAAACAGTGCATATGTATCTTGAATTTGTGGTTCATGAAGGTTGGCTCTTGAAAGAATGATGAAAAAGGAGACATGTTACTGAGGATCTGAAAAATCATAAAAATGATTCTTGAAGCAAGAAAAAGCAGTGAATATATTAAAAAAAAAAAAGAGGCGAAAAAAAAACCGAAAAAAAAAGAAGAAAGAAAAAGAAAGAATAAAGTTGTGATCCAAGGCAAAAAGAGTGTGCTTAAGAACCCTGGACACCTCTAATTGGGGACTTTAGCAAAGCTGAGTCACAATCTAAAAAGGTTCACCCAATTATGTGTCTGTGGCATGTATGTATCCGGTGGTAATACTGGAAGACAGAGTGCTTTGGGCCACGGCCAAGACTCATAAAGTAGCTGTGTTCAAGAATCATCATACTCTACTAGGAGAATCAATAACACTATCTGGATTCTGAGTTCCTAAAGAGGCCAACCATTCTGAATTTCAAAGGATAGAGTGAGATGCCAAAACTGTTCAGAGGCAAAAAGCTAAAAGCCCCGCTCATCTAATTAATACTGATCTTCATAGATATTTTTGGAATTCATTGCATATTCTCTTCTTTTTATCTTATTTGATTTTCAGTTGCTTGAGGACAAGCAACAATTTAAGTTTGGTGTTGTGATGAGCGGATAATTTATATACTTTTTGGCATTGTTTTTAGTATGTTTTTGGTATGATCTAGTTAGTTTCTAGTATATTTTTATTAGTTTTTAGCTAAAATTCACTTTTCTGGACTTTACTATGAGTTTGTGTGTTTTTCTGTGTTTTCAGGTATTTTCTGGCTGAAATTGAGGGACCTGAGCAAAAATCTGATTCAGAGACTGAAAAGGACTGCAGATGCTGTTGGATTCTGACCTCCCTGCACTCGAAGTGGATTTTCTGGAGCTACAGAAGCCCAATTGGCGCGCTCTCAACGGCGTTGGAAAGTAGACATCCTGGGCTTTCCAGCAATATATGATAGTCCATACTTTGCCCAAGATTTGATGGCCCAAACCGGCGTTCAAAGTCACCCTCAGGAATCCCAGCGTTAAACGCTGGAACTGGCACCCAAATGGGAGTTAAACGCCCAAACTGGCATAAAAGCTGGCGTTTAACTCCAAGAAGAGTCTCTACACGAAAATGCTTCATTGCTCAGCCCAAGAACACACCAAGTGGGCCCGGAAGTGGATTTTTATGTCATTTACTCATCTATGTAAACCTTAGGCTACTAGTTTTCTATAAGTAGGACCTTTTGCTATTGTATTTTCATCTTTGGATTATTTTAGATCCTTTGATCATCTTTGGACATCTAGTTCTTAGATCATTGGGAGGCTGGCCATTCGGCCATGCCTAGACCCTGTTCTTATGTAGTTTCAACGGTGGAGTTTCTACACACCATAGATTAAGGTGTGGAGCTCTGCTGTACCTCGAGTATTAATGCAATTACTATTGTTCTTCTATTCAATTTTGCTTGTTCTTTGTCCAAGATATCACTTGTTCTTCAACTTGATGAATGTGATGATCCGTGACACACATCATCATTCTCACTTATGAACAAGGTGACTGACAACCACTTTTGTTCTACAAGCAACCAAGGCTCTAGTGAATATCTCTTGGATTCCTGATTGCACGATGCATGGTTGATCGCCTGACAACCGAGTGCTCGCCTGACAAACGAGCCAACCATTCCGTGAGATCAGAGTCTTCGTGGTATAGGCAAGAACTGATGGCAGCATTCAAGAGAATCCGGAAGGTCTAACCTTGTCTGTGGTATTCTGAGTAGGATTCAATGACTGAATGACTGTGACGTGCTTCAAACTCCTAGCAGGCGGGGCGTTAGTGACAGACGCAAAAGTATCGATGGATATTATTCCAGCCTGACCGAGAACCGACAGCTGAATTCCGCGTGCTGTGACAGAGCATATGCAATCATTTTCACTAAGAGGATGGGAGGTAGCCATTGACAACGGTGAAACCCTACACGAGCTTGCCATGGAAAGGAGTAAGAAGGATTGGATGAAGACAGTAGGAAAGCAGAGAGACGGAAAGGAAGGCATCTTCATGCGCTTATCTGAAGTTCCTACCAATGAATTACATAAGTATCTCTATCTTTATCTTTTATATTATTTTCGTTCATCATCATATCCATTTGAGTCTGCCTGACTAAGATTTACAAGATGACCATAGTTTGCTTCATACTAACAATCTCCGTGGGATCGACCCTTACTCACGTAAGGTATTACTTGGACGACCCAGTGCACTTGCTGGTTAGTTGTGCGAAGTTGTGTAATGCCATGGAATTGAGCTACCAAGTTTTTGGAGTTCATGACCGGGGATTATGAGAGTTGTGAAAAGTATTGTTCACAATTTCGCGCACCAGCGTGCCATGCTTGGATCTTCAAGTGGCTGATAAACGAAATTTAGCATGTCGATTTAGAATTCAATGATGAATACGATCGTGAGTATAGTCTAATCGACACTTAAACTTCGCATCAAACAATCCTACAATCTATAACCAAGAGTACTAGTCTCCCGAGTCATCCTCCCTTGGAATTGCTAGAGCATGCATCTTATTGATTAGGAAGCCTTGTTATGATTCTTTGAAGGTTTTAGCAAAAATAGAAGACAAATAATCAGTCCTTACAAGACTTGGCTTAGGGTTGGCATTAGAAATTCTATCCTTATAGTTTCTTCAATGATGACAACAATTAGGCCTTGCTTCATTTAGTTAACCCCTAGGCATAGAGGAAAGTCAAATAAGAGTAATTAACTTGAGTCACAAGTCCTAGCTTTACCTTATGGAAATCTAGCTTTAGTGCACTCCAAGTCAATTAGCAATCCCTAATTCCAAATCAACAATTGACACAACTATTCAACTTCTTCTAATGGCCCAAACCATATGCCAAGTAAGAAACTTTTACTCCATAACTAGTGTTGGCATTTTATCAAACATTTGATGAGCAAGAGTGAAAGTCATAGTAAGAATGGGAAGAAAGTAGAATTAAAAGTATTTCAACACAAGGAATCAACAATTAACAAAGAACAACAATGAAAATGAGATTCTAAAGGAATTGACAAAATCCAAAACTACAAAATTGAATCTAAGATCTATGAGAATTGAGCAATTACAAGCACTAATTGAGATTGGAGAAGAAGATCTATGACATGAACAAAGTGAATTAAGAATTGCAATGGATCTCACCAAAGAGTGATTGAAAATTCAGAAATTGGATGAAGATGAACCCTAATGAGAGCTTGGAATCTCTCTCTCCTTCTCCAAGAGTGTAACTAACTATCTTCAAAATATATAGAATCTATAAAAAATGAGCAAAAATCCCTCAACCCTTCAATCTTTGGTCTTCTTAAGCTTTTCCCGCCAAGGCACTTCCCCAAAATGGGATCCCCCAACTACCTCCATGCCCAAGTCACGTGACTCTTTAAAAAAATCACATTCGAACATCGGCGCGCACGCGCAATGTACGCGTGCGCGCCACTGAGGCATCTTGTAATGTGCGCGGAGGCGTAATGTACGCGTGCGCGCCCATGAAGATCATGGCCTAGCCGCTACGCAAGCCGGCTCGTGGCTTGGCTCTTGGCTTCGACTTCTAGCTGCTCAATCCACGCGGACGCGTCAAGTGCGCGCACGCACCCTTGCTGAGGTTTCCAAAGCTCAATTCTCATGCTCCCTTCCTTTGCGCCCGTTCTCCTTCTCTCTTCCGGTCCATCCCTGCCCTATATTCTGAAACCACTTAACACACAGGTCACGGCATCGAATGGCACCAAGAGAAGATTAGAAGTGTATCTAATTTAGTGAAAAATAAGCATGTTTTCATCCATGAGGCAAAATTAGGAAAGGAACACAAAGTCTTGTATTTTCATATAGAAAGCGTGTGGAATCATTGATAAAACCCCTAAATTCAACACAAGATAAACCCTCAAAATGGGGTTTATCAACCTCCACACACTTGGATTCTAGCATGTCCTTATGCTTAGAGAAATGCAAAAGAAACGCAAAAGACCGAAGGATCATAAAGACATAAGACTCATAAAGGGCAACCTACTTACATGAATGCAACTACGACTTTTGCTAATATCTACTTGGTTAGGAACAAATCAACCTCCCTATGACTTATGCAAGCATATGGGATACGATGGTGGTCAATATATATGACTTACCAATTTCAAGTAGCAAGTGCAATATATGCAACCTTGCATGGAGAACGCTCGTGAGAGCCGGAAATCATGAATTAGAGCCTTTGAACCCTCACCGGAAGTGTTTGCACTCTAGTCGCTCGGTGTTTGGGGTTGATTCACTCAATTCTCCCCAAATCATGCTTTCTGATGAGCGGATAATTTGTACGCTTTTTGGCAGTGTTTTTAGTATGTTTTTAGTATGTTTTAGTTAGTTTTTAGTATATTTTTATTAGTTTTTAGTTAAAATTCACTTTTCTGGACTTTACTATGAGTTTGTGTGTTTTTCTGTGATTTCAGGTATTTTCTGGCTAAAATTGAGGGACCTGAGCAAAAATCTGATTCAGAGACTGAAAAGGACTGCAGATGCTGTTGGATTCTGACCTCCCTGCACTCGAAGTGGATTTTCTGGAGCTAGAGAAGCCCAATTGGCAAGCTCTCAACGGCGTTGGAAAGTAGACATCCTGGGCTTTCCAGAAATGTATAATAGTCCATACTTTGCCCGAGATTTGATGGCCCAAACCGGCGTTCCAAATCAGCTCAAAACTGCCCGGCGTTAAACGCCGGAACTGGCACAAGAATGGGAATTAAACGCCCAAACTGGCACAAAAGCCGGCGTTTAACTCCAAGAAGAGTCTCTACACGAAAATGCTTCAATGCTCAGCCCAAGCACACACCAAGTTGGCCCGGAAGTGGATTTTTCTGTCATTTACTCATTTTTGTAAACCTTAGGCTACTAGTTCTTTATAAATAAGACCTTTTGCTATTGTATTTTTCATCTTGGGATCTTAGATCATCTTTAGATCTTTGAATATTTTGATCCTTGATCATTTGGAGTCTTTTGATCATGTATTGGGAGGCTGGCCATTCAGCCATGCCTAGACCTTGTTCTTATGTATTTTCAACGGTGGAGTTTCTACACACCATAGATTAAGGTGTGGAGCTCTGCTGTACCTCGAGTATTAATGCAATTACTATTGTTCTTCTATTCAATTCAGCTTGTTCTTATTCCAAGATATTCATTCGCACTCAAGAACTTGATGAATGTGATGATTATGTGACGCTCATCATCATTCTCACTTATGAACGCGTGCCTGACAACCACTCCCGTTCTACAAGCAAACAAGGCTTGAATGTTTATCTCTTGGATTCCTTGACCAGAATCTTTGTGGTATAAGCTAGAATTGATGGTGGCATTCAAGAGAATCCGGAAGGTCTAAACCTTGTCTGTGGTATTCTGAGTAGGATTCAATGATTGAATGACTGTGACAAGCTTCAAACTCCTGAAGGCTGGGCGTTAGTGACAGACGCAAAAGAATCAATGGATTCTATTCCAACCTGATTGAGAACCGACAGATGATTAGCCGTGCCATGACAGGGTGCGTTGAATATTTTCACTGAGAGGACAGGACCGTAGCCACTGACAACGGTGATGCCCAACATACAGCTTGCCATGGAAAGGAGTAAGAAGGATTGGATGAAGACAGTAGGAAAGCAGAGAGACGGAAGGGACAAAGCATCTCCATACGCTTGTCTGAAATTCTCACCAATGAATTACATAAGTATCTCTATCTTTATTCTATGTTTTATTCATATATCATCCATAACCATTTGAATCTGCCTGACTAAGATTTACAAGGTGACCATAGCTTGCTTCATACCAACAATCTCCGTGGGATCGACCCTTACTCGCGTAAGGTTTATTACTTGGACGACCCAGTGCACTTGCTGGTTAGTTGTGCGAAGTTGTGAAATTATGTTTAGACCATGGTATTGCGCACCAAGTCTTTGGAGCCATTACTAGGAACTGTTTGAGTTGTGAAAAGAATGAATCACAATTTCATGCACCACTTTCCAAGATTTGTTTTTCATCTAACAATCAACAATTATTCAATGTATGCATACAATTATCATGAGGTATTTTCTTTAGGTTGTAATGGGGCTAGGATTAAGGTAGGATGCATATTTGGTCAAGTGAGCTTGAAGTTTGAATCTTTGATAGACTTAGACTTCCCACTTAACTTATGACATCCTATACTATTAAGTTCTAACCTAACTACCCATTTTTCACTTTTTCACATACTCATGCATTTTCTTTTCAATTCACAACACTTATGAATTGATTTTTGAGCTATACTTTGCTTTGGGGCATTTTGTCCCCTTTTTATTTCTTTCTCTTTTTTTTTTTTCCTTTTTTTTCTTTCTTTTTCTATATTTTTTTTCTTTTCCATATTGTTTTTTTTCTTTTTCTTTTCTTTTTCTCATTCTTTTTATATACAAGGGCATCAATGCATAAGGTTTTACATTTGATCAATACATGAGTATGTACCCAATTCCCAATATTTTCAATAACAATACAAAACTACCCTTTTATTCTCCCAATGTCCTAAGGTTCCCACACTTAAATGATACTCACACACTAGCCTAAGCTAATCAAAGATCCAAATAAGGACAATTATTGTTTTTCACTTTAAGGCTTGTAATGTGCTAAGTTGAGAACAAGTGGGTTAAGCGTAGGCTCAAATTTGGCTAACAAGGGAAAATAAGAGGCAAGGCTATTTGGTACGTGGGCTAATGAAATGATGGCCTCAGTCATATAAATGCACGAATACAAGGAATAATGGACATATAGACTCAAACAAAGCAAGGATCACACTCATAGAGAGAAAACATTTGCACACAAGAAGGACAATAGTTGACTATAAGATGTAGCCACAAAACAAGGCTCAAAGCTCACTAGCTTGTGTTCTTAACTCAAAATCCATGTTCCAAAATATAATTCTTTATGCAAATTTGGCATCAAAATATTTAAAATTGGCAATGCCACGGTTGCCCCAAAGTATTGGTTTCCTAAGAAAGAGTTTCATTGTTCCAACCAAGTAAACTTATCATGCAAATGGTGTCAAATAAGACCTAATCATGCAACCTATCCTAATTACAAAGGAGTTCAAAGAATGAAAATTTATTCGGGTGTTACCTACGGAGATCGGTCGGCCGACCTCCCCACACTTAAAACTTAGCACGGTCCTCCGTGCTATAGGTTAGGCGCAATGGGTGGTCGAGTCCCGAGTCTCTCTCATCTCCAATGTCATCGCTATCTCCGCTTGAAGTTGTGGTGGATGTGGAGATATCTGGTTCCTCCATAGGTGGGGTGACTACGCTTAGAAGTTTCTTCACGTGAGCATATCGGCGTTGGTTACGCCTCTCATAACGGTCCAACTTCTTGTGAAGGTCTTCAAGGCGTTGGGTGGCTGATTTTTGTGGTGTGGATGATGTGGTGGTGTTGCGAGTTGGTGTGGGTAGTCCAATGTCCTTGGTGAATTCCGGAGGCTTGAGGCACCTCTTGGTCGGAATAACATCGCCCTCGACCGGAATTGAGGTTCTCCTATCCTTAGCCTCTCGGTGGACGCCGGCCATTGCAACTAATTCGGTCACCATAGCAGGGAATGGTAGATTTTCCTTGGCATGAATGCGCCCCATGGATTGGCGAATGGCATGCGAAATGTTGACCGGTTTCTCGGTTAAGATGCACCATATCAATAATGCAAGCTCGGCGGTAATGGATGACCCATGGGTGCTCGGGAGCACGTAGTGAGCCAGAATTTAGGCCCATGCCGTGGCTTCTTGAGTGAGGTGGCGGGCATCTAAACCCTTTGGTCTTTGCTTTATGGTCCCCCGAATCCAACATGCGTCGGGTAAAGCAATTACGCAGAGGATCGCGCTCCAATCGAACGCACGGTCATCGCATGCAGTCAAGACTTCTTGATAGCCATCATATCCATCCGTTAATGGCCCAATCCCAAGTACTTCTTGGATGGTTTCCACTGTGACTGACACTTGCTTCTGGCACACAAATATTGATGTGAGAAGCTGTGAGTGGTAGTTGGAGTAGAATTCCACCACCCATGATAGATTGGCCTCCTTTGGTTGCCTCAAGAGGAACCTCCATTGCCTCCGGTCAATGTGTGGCATCACTATCGGAGTGAGGTAAGCTGGTAGGACTAGAAGAGGCTCCGGGTGATAATTTCTTTCAATCATTCTTGAGTAAACAAGTTCGCAGTAGCGGTTAGGGAACTTATTTGAATCCTTTGGAGGGTTTTCCTTCTCTAGAACATCAACGGGGCCCTTAGCCTTCTTCAGGAGTGGCTTGGTCGTTAGTTCTTGGCGCGCTCTATTGGAAGCTGGCTTCTTCGGGGCTTTCCCTTTGTTCTTTTTGATGACCATCCTGTGATAGCAAAGAAAGGGGATAACATCAAACCCAAAGAGCGTAATGAATGCGATTATGCAAATGAAAAGTTGTGCCATAAGAATATGGGTATCATTATTACATGACAGCTGCAACATGTAACTAGATAACAAGTGAAGCAAGGCAATCATTGCATGTGGTGCAAGGGTAGTTTAACATGCAAGTAAGAAGCAGGAGAAGCATACACCCTCAAATACCAAAGTGGGAATCAATTTATGAAACAATGATTGGGTGGATTGTGGAATGTGGAGATGCACCCAAAAGTGGCTAGTTAAGAGGCAATTAGTCAAAATGGGCCCAAAACACATGTATGCCTTTTCTTAAACACTTGGCGTGCGTCCCTTTTTTAGTATGTAAAGAGATGAAGGAGAAAGCAATGTAACATACCACAATCCGATATTAGTCATTACAATGCACAGTGGTTGTAAGAAAATCAAGCAACACATCTCATCTACTAACGCAAGAGAAGTTAGGACCCAAATGCCTATGAAGTGTAAATTGGAAAAAGAACAAGAGCACCCCAAAGAAATAACTAAAAAGAGGGAGGTGAAAAGGAGAGAGACTACCTAAAAGAAAATGAAACTAAATGACTAAGAATCAAAAAGAGAGGGGTAGAGCAAGAGGGAAGCTTAGTATAGTACCTTGAGAGATGGGAAAGGGTATGGAAGAAGAATTGTAGAGTGGAGTGATGGAGAGTGGAGGGGCAATGTAGGGGGCACCGGAGGTAGGTGGTAGAGGTGGTTGAATGGAGCAAAATGGTAGTAGGTGGATGGGTAGTAGAGGGGTGAGAAGAAAGGAAAAAATGAAGGAAGGGGGGCAATGTGCTGGTGGCGCGCGCGCGCACTTTGCGCGCACGCGCCCATGCGCTTGTGCTGGCAGTACAAGGGTGGCTTAGAGGTGGCACAACTCTCTGGACGAAGTACTAGAAGTTGGCTGCAGGACTGTGGCGCGGGCGCACCGTAGTTATGCCCCAGGCATGAGATGGGCCTGGGGTGGGCCTAACTCTCTGTGGAGTGGCCTAGAGGAGGGTGCAGGACGAGGGACGCGTGCGCGGCCTAGGCGCGCGCGCGCACATCGTGTTGTGAGCATATGGACGCATGCGCGCTGATGTGCGGAAAACGATCTGACACAAACTCACCGGCAAGTGCACCGGGTCGCATCAAGTAATAATAACTCACGAGAGTGAGGTCGATCCCACAGGGATTGAAGGATTGAGCAATTTTAGTTTAGTGGTTGATTTAGTCAAGCGAATCAAGATTTGGTGGGTGATTTGTGATTTGCAGAATTTAAATTGCATAGAAAGTAAAGGGAATGGGTAATTGCATGAAATTAAAGAGAACAGGAGTTAAAGTGCTGAATCTTAAAGAACAAGAAATTAAATGGCAGAAACTTAGAATGCAGAAATGTAATTGCAAAATCTTAAATGCAAGAAATGTAAATGGCGTGAATGTAAAGGGAATTGGGAGTTGGATTTGCAGATATTAAACAAGGAAAAGTAAAATTGCAACAAGCAAGAATTAGAGAATGGCTTGGATCAAACCGGATCTTAAACAGAAAAGTAAATGAGCATGGAAACATTAAACAGGATGGTAAATGGGAAATCCGGATCTCAGGACCCAAGAGACTAAAACCAAGTCTAGATCTCAATGCCTTCCTAGATCCAACAAGAACAATTGCAAGGAAATTGTAAATTGCAAAGAGATTAGATGAAGAAGCAGTACCGAACTGAAATTCATTAAGCAGAAATTAAACAAGATCCCAAGGTGAGATTGAAACAGAATTTCTTCAATTCTCTCCCTAAGATCCGAAGCAGGAAAGTAAAGAGTGCTTGGTCTTCAAGCTTTGAATTGGGCCTTTGCTCTTGGTGGAATTGGGTTGAGAGAGCCTTGGTTGATTGCTCTTGGAGTTTGAGGAGGAACAGAAGTGAACCGGGTTTGAATTTGCAAAAGCTTGAGTAAAAGTTTGAGTAAAAGTTTGAGGCTAACTTTTACTCTAACTTTTCATATCATAGACATACTTTGCTGCTATCCACGTTGGGGCAAAAGTTAGGGGTCTAACTTTGCTCCAACGTTGGCCTCTTCTTGAATACTATGGCGCCAACGTTAGCCCAAGAGTTGGAGGCTAACGTTGGCGCAAACTTTTGCTCCAAGGGTGTATCCTTCATGTGCCAACGTTAGCCCAAAAGTTGGAGGCTAACGTTGGCGCAAACTTTTGGTTCCCCAGGGAGAAATTCTCATGTGCCAACGTTAGCCCAAAAGTTGAAGGCTAACGTTGGGGCTAACTTTTCACCCAAAAGTTTGTGCAAAAGTTTGAGGCTAACTTTTGGTCCAGCTTTTTGCTTCCTGGTTCATTTTCACTTATTCCATTGCCCTCTCTTTGCTCCTAGCCATTCCTTCTTGCTTCAACCTTTCTCCAAGCTTTCTTCACCTATCATTAATCAACCAAACACATCAAAGCTATGCTCAAGATCATGAGATATTCAATCTATCATAATATGCAACAATTATAGCATAAAACCTCATGAAATTGCATTAATTCATCTATGGTTGATTAAATCAAAGGAAGCTTGAAAATCTACCCAAATTGGCTTGCTTAGACCTCAAGAAAGTGCATAATTCAGTGAAAACAAAAAAAAAGACTAGTGAAACTAGGCTAAGATGACTTGTCATCACAACACCAAACTTAAAGCTTGCTTGTCCCCAAGCAAGAAATGAATTATGCTCAGAGGTTCTTTCAATTAAAATGGACTGAAGAACACTTGTAAAGTACAGTGAGTGAAGTGATTAAGTAACAGTGGGGTGAACTCTAAATTATATGCTCATGCAAGGGCTTCAGTGCTCACTAGTCCTTACGTATTGGGAGTCGTAGGTCTTAGGATTTTCATCTGAATGGTACCATAGAGATCTCTTTATATGTAATCACCTTGCAGCTTATAGTTTCTGTGCTTTGGCCTCGACTCTAAGTGCCATGTCTCAAGGCGGCTCTTTAACTAAGTTTTCAATCAATACTCCTAAACCATTTGGTTTTAAGGTATTAGGTGTTAAAGCACCCCTAAGGATTTACTTGCTCAGCCTCTTTCCTTGACACACTTCAACCACAGCATTACTAGGATTGCAACTCTTTGAGTTTTTTTGTTTTCTTTCTTTCTTTTTTGCCTAGTAATTGATGCTCAGAGCCTTGGGCTATGTTCTTTTTGTTTTTGTATTTCTTTACTTTTCTTTTTTTTTGTTTTGTTTGCTGCTTCTCGGATCAATTGATTTTTGAGAATCTCCACAATGAGAATCTCCACAATACTTCTTGAACTTCATATCCTGCCTATGAGCTCCCATGCAAGTTTTCACAAGCATGCAACTTCAATACATAATCATACAACATAGAACCACCACTTCTCCTAATCTTTTGCTTACCTCAAAATTGTTTAATTCCTCAATCCTTCTTTTCAAAGAACTTCATGTGATGCATTCTTGAAATTGAGTGCAAACAAGTTTTGAAGATAAGAATGTTGTGAATAATCAGCATCTGCTTATTATAAAGAAAGACTATGCTATCAGGCAGGCAGGGGTATATAAAGAAAACTATACTATGCAGACAGGCAAGGCAAATAAGGATACAATCCAACTTTCAATTACAGCAATATTTAATGTAAAACAATCACTTAACAATACAACCTGTTGGAGTTCACTTGCTTTCCTTCTTCTCATCATCATCAATGCTGACTTTCATGTTCATCTTTCACCTCTTTGGTTGATGATGCTAAAAATTTCCAAAAGTTTGTATGATATTCTGCAGTGATATTGGAAGTTGCTTGTTCCCCAAGCACTTAGAAACAGTGGTTAGTCTGCATGATTTATTTGTGGGCTTTTTGAACTTACTTTGGTGTGGGAACACCAAACTTAGTACCTTGCCAAAGGTTTCCATTAACCATGTGTGAAATTCTTTTTCTCAAAAGTAATAAGGCTGAAAACTAGAAAACAGCAAAAGAGTTAACTAATTCATCCAGTATGCTTGAAGCCCATCTTATGCATAAGGTGAGAATGTGTGTTATAATGGGATTTTGGGGGGACACCAAACTTAGAATTCTTCATTCCCCCTTAGATTGTTTTAGTGTGCAACACCAAACTTAGCTTCTTGCAATCTAGATAAAACTAATTAACAGTTTTATTGAATTGGATATGAAAAGATGGTTACCTCTGGTTGGGTTGCCTCCCAACAAGCGCTCTTTTATTGTCACTAGCTTGACATCCTCTGTGCTTGTTCAACTCAGATTCTGTGCTTCCTTCTCCTTGTCCCCTTGTCCTTCTAAGTGAGACTTTGCCTTATGATGTTCATCCTAGATGAGTGATTCTTTTCCTTTAGCCTTATTCTCACTCACTTCTGTGAAGTTCTTAGCTAATTGTTCCATTTGCCTCTCAATTCTCCCAAATGAGGCCTCATGGTTCTTGCTTATCATCTCTTGATGTTTCATCATTCTCTCTACTATGATGTTCAGATTAGTGATCCTCTGAGAGTCTTTTGAGATTGGTTGATTGTTGGAAGTTGGGGGTTGGAAGGGTGGGTAGTGTGGTGGTATGTATTGATTGTTGTTGGTATGGTGGTGTTTTTGCAGGGTTGGGAAATTGGGGTTGTTGTAGTTGAAGTCCCTTTGTTCCTGATGTTGAGATTCCCTCATTCTTAGATAAGAATGTGGCTTCCATGGTGGAAATTGTGCCTTCACTGTAGCAGAATGGAGAAAATCAATTTGTCTAGATATTGACTCCAATTGTTGCTGAGTTTGATCGTGCAGCTGCTTGTTTTGATTCATGATTGCCTTCACTCCTTCAAGATTCCTTAATTCCTTTTCTAAAATTTCATTCTCTTGTTTTTCAGACGAGTGTTGATTATTGACTTCTTTGTCCTTGAAATTTGCAGTTCCTTGGGCAATTGATGTTGCTTTGAGTAGGCCATTTGAGAAGTAGTCCACTGCTTTTCTTGTTTCTGGGGTCAATCCTTCATAGAAAGCTCGAATATCCACTTTGTCAGTTGCTTTCTTGAATCTTTCCCATGCCATGAAGAGTGATTCTTCTTCTCTTTGTGTGAATGGATGTTCTCCCTCTTTCAACTTGATGGTTTGTTGGAATGAGGAGAATTTGGTCAGAAATTTGGTAACCAAATCGTCCCAACTCGTAATACTTCCCTGGGGAACGGTTTCAAACCATTGTGCAGCTTCATCCCTTAGTGAGAAGGGAAATAACAAGAGCTTACAGGTGTCATGATTTACACCATCGGGGTTGACAGCACCACAAGTCCTTAGGAAACTGGATATATGCTGTTCAGGATCATCCAATGGGTTTCCACCGTAAGAACAATTTTTCTTGATTAGTGTGATGAGTTGCGGTTTCATGTCGTGGTGTTCTACTTTCTCAGAAACTCCTTCTTCAATGATATCCTTCCCTCTGGCTGCTCTTCTTTCCTGTGACATATAAATCAATCACAAGGAATACACAGTGGTATTTTTGAGAATAGAGTGTAGTTAAAATCCTCAAACAGTTAGCGTGTTAATAGAGGCAAATCTTCAAACAGTTAGTGGGCTAGTCAAAAATAAAGAAAAAGTGCTTGATCTAAACTACCACATCACTTAATTATTGTCAATCTAATCAATCCCCAGCAACGGCGCCAAAAACTTGATGTCCAGAAAATGATCTGACACAAACTCACCGGCAAGTGCACCGGGTCGCATCAAGTAATAATAACTCACGAGAGTGAGGTCGATCCCACAGAGATTGAAGGATTGAGCAATTTTAGTTTAGTGGTTGATTTAGTCAAGCGAATCAAGATTTGGTTGAGTGATTTGTGATTTGCAGAATTTAAATTGCATAGAAAGTAAAGGGAATGGGTAATTGGCATGAAAATAAAGAGAACAGGAGTTAAAGTGCTGAATCTTAAAGAACAAGAAATTAAATGGCAGAAACTTAGAACGCAAGAAATGTAAATTGCAAATCTTAAAATGCAAGAAATGTAAATGGCGTGAATTGTAAAGGGAATTGGGAGTTGGATTTGCAGAAATTAAACAAGGAAAAGTAAAATTGCAACAAGCAGAGAATTAGAGAATGGCTTGGATCAAACCGGATCTTAAACAGAAAAGTAAATGAGCATGGAAACATTAAACAGGGAGTGGTAAATGGGAAATCCGGATCTCAGGACCCAAGAGACTAGAAAACCAAGTCTAGATCTCAATGCCTTCCTAGATCCAACAAGAACAAATTGCAAGGAAATTGTAAATTGCAAAGAGATTAGATGAAGAAGCAAGTAACCGAAACTGAAATTCAATTAAGCAGAAAATTAAACAAGATCCCAAGGTGAGATTGAAATAGAATTTCTTCAATTCTCTCCCTAAGATCCGAAGCAAGGAAAGTAAAGAGTGCTTGGCAAGAACAAGGAAGAAGAGAGATCAATTCTCCTCCCCAATTCTCTTGAATTAAAACAACAATGCTAGAATGTAAAAGTGAGCTCCCAATGCCAACCGAAAAGAAAGCTATATGAAAACTAAAAAGGGAAGCTCTCTGAATAACTTGAATTCTATCCTATTTATACACTTTCTTCAAATGATCTTCAAGCTTTGAATTGGGCCTTTGCTCTTGGTGGAATTGGGTTGAGAGAGGCCTTGGTTGATTGCTCTTGGAGTTTGAGGAGGAACCGAAGTGAACCGGGTTTGAATTTGCAAAAGCTTGAGTAAAAGTTTGAGTAAAAGTTTGAGGCTAACTTTTACTCTAACTTTTCATATCAGTAGACATACTTTGCTGCTATCCACGTTGGGGCAAAAGTTAGGGGTCTAACTTTTGCTCCAACGTTGGCCTCTTCTTGAATACTAATGGCGCCAACGTTAGCCCAAGAGTTGGAGGCTAACGTTGGCGCAAACTTTTGCTCCAAGGGTGTATCCTTCATGTGCCAACGTTAGCCCAAAAGTTGGAGGCTAACGTTGGCGCAAACTTTTGGTGCCCCAGGGAGAAATTCTCATGTGCCAACGTTAGCCCAAAAGTTGCAGGCTAACGTTGGGGCTAACTTTTCACCCAAAAGTTTGTGCAAAAGTTGGAGGCTAACTTTTGGTCCAGCTTTTTGCTTCCTGGTTCATTTTCACTTATTCCATTGCCCTCTCTTTGCTCCTAGCCATTCCTTCTTGCTTCAACCTTTCTCCAAGCTTTCTTCACCTATCATTAATCAACCAAACACATCAAAGCTATGCTCAAGATCATGAGATATTCAATCTATCATAATATGCAACAATTATAGCATAAAACCTCATGAAATTACATTAATTCATCTATGGTTGATTAAATCAAAGGAAGCTTGAAAATCTACCCAAATTGGCTTGCTTAGACCTCAAGAAAGTGCATAATTCAAGTGAAAACAAAAGAAAAAAACTAGTGAAACTAGGCTAAGATGACTTGTCATCACGCGCCAGGTGCGTGCACGCAGCAGAGGTGGTGGGCTGGTGGCTTAGTGCAGGGCCGAGAGTGGCCTAACTCTCTGGAATATGTACCAGGAGTGCACATGGGTGATCGGCGCGCGTGCGCACGGTGCGCTAGCGCGTCGATCTACAGATTTGTGAAAGCGTGCGTGAGCGCCATGTGCGCGCACGCGTGATTGGCCTGTGCCTCAAGCATGGGGCTGGCGTGGTGTGGGCTCAACTCTCTGGAAAATGTATGGAGGGGTGCTTTTGTCGATCCACGCGTCCGCGCACGGTGCGCGTCCGCGCGGATAGTCGACAAATGCTTCAAGGACGCGCGCGCGCCAGGTGCGCGCACGCGCAGAAGGGTGCCTTCTTCAAAGTTTGCATGTTTTCGCACCACTTTTAGCATTCCAACCCTCCAAACATCCACTTAAGCACTATAGAATGATGTTTTAACTTGATAAACTACCAAATGAACTCAACAAATAAAGCAAAACTAGAATTGAAATCTAGTTACAACTACATCTATTACCTAGCTACCAAACATGAAGTCAAGTGTTAAGTGTCAATCAAGGAACGATTCAATGGTTATGTACAAAGGAAGATCTTACCATGGTGGGGTGTCTCCCACTTAGCACTTTTATTTACCGTCCTTAAGTTGGACTTCCACTAGCTCAAAGTTCTTGTTCAAGAGATGCATCCCTCAAGAGAAATACTTCAAACTCCTTGGAGTTCTTTCTTTGCTCACCATGGTACAATTTGAGATGGTGCCCATTTACCTTGAAAATGTCCGGACTTGATGGGTGGCGCAAGTGGTAGACCCCATAAGGGTCTACTTTCTCTACTTGGTAGGGTCCATCCCACCTTGATCTAAGCTTTCCGGGTAGTAATCTCAACCTTGAGTTGTAAAGAAGGACTAGTTCACCGGGTCTGAATTCCCTTCTCCTAATGTTCTTGTCATGGATGGCTTTCATCTTTTCCTTGTAAAGTCTAGAATTGTCATAGGCTTCTAATATTAAGCATTCCAATTCCGCCAATTGAAGCTTTCTCTCTACTTCGGCTCCACCCAAGCTCATATTACATTCCTTTATAGCCCAATAAGCTTTGTGTTCGATTTCTACCGGTAAGTGGCATGCTTTACCATATACAAGCCTAAAGGGGCTCATGCCAATGGGTGTTTTGTAAGCCGTTCGATATGCCCAAAGTGCATCGGAGAGTTTAGCGCTCCAATCCTTCCGATTCGGCTTCACAATCCTTTCCAACACATGTTTGATTTCCCAGTTAGAAACCTCAGCTTGGCCATTTGTCTGAGGGTGGTAAGCCGTGGCGACTTTGTGTATGATGCCATACTTTCTCATGAGGCCGTCCATTTTCTTGTTGTAAAAGTGGGATCCTTGGTCACTTATGATTGCTCTTGGGGAGTCAAAGCGACAAATGATATTGTTCCTCACAAAAGAATAAACAACATGAGCATCATCCGTTCGGGTGGGGATTGCCTCCACCCATTTTGACACATAATCGACGGCTAACAAGATGTAGAGAAAGCCATTGGAATTTGGAAATGGTCCCATGAAGTCGATTCCCCATACATCAAAGATTTCACAAAAAAGCATATTTTGTTGGGGGATTTCGTCCTTCTTAGAAATATTTCCAAACCGAATGCATTGGGGACAAGATTTGCAGTAGAGAGAAGAATCTTTGAGAAGGGTTAGCCACCAAAATCCGCAATCAAGGACCTTTCTTGCCGTTCTTTGGGGACCGTAGTGGCCACCTCCTTCGGAGGCATGGCAAGCGTCCAAGATTGCTTGGAATTCGGTTTGAGGTATGCACCGTCGCACTATTTGGTCCGCGCTACACCTCCACAAATAGGGATCATCCCAAACATAGTATTTAGATTCGCTTTTCAGCTTATCCTTTTGGTGTTTGTTGAGATTGGGAGGGAGAGTGCGTGAAACCAAGTAGTTTGCTATTGGGGCATACCAAGGAACTACTTCCGAGATTGCGTGCAAAGCATCTAAAGGAAAGGAGTCATTGATAGGAGTGGTGTCGCTTTTTGTATGTTCGAGGCGACTTAGATGGTCCGCCACTAGGTTTTGGGAACCACTCCTATCCTTGATCTCCAAGTCAAATTCTTGTAACAAAAGCACCCAACGAATTAATGTCGGTTTTGATTCCTTTTTGGCCAACAAATACTTTAGTGCCGCGTGATCCGAGTACACTACAACCTTGGAACCAAGAAGATAGGCTCGGAACTTGTCCAAAGCAAAAAAAATCGCTAGGAGTTCCTTTTCGGTAGTAGTGTAGTTGGATTGGGCTCCGTCTAGTGTTTTGGAAGCATAAGCTATGATATAGGGAATCTTACCCTCGCGTTGTGCTAACGTGGCTCCTATCACATAATTCGAAGCATCACACATGATTTCAAATGGTTGAGTCCAATTCGGTCCTCGCACAATAGGAGCTTGTGTCAATGCTACTTTAAGTTTGTCATATGCTTCCATACATTCCTTGCTCAGCTCAAATTCAGTGTCCTTTTGTAGTAGTCGAGAGAGGGGTAAGGCCACCTTGCTAAAATCTTTGATGAATCTCCTGTAGAATCCTGCATGTCCAAGAAAAGAGCGGACTTCCCTCTCGGAGGAGGGGTAAGGTAAACTAGATATGACATTTATTTTTGCCGGATCTACGGAGATGCCTTCTTTTGAGACTATGTGTCCCAAAACAATACCTTGTTTGACCATGAAATGACATTTTTCAAAATTTAAGACAAGGTTTGTTTTGGTGCATCGCTCTAAGACTTTTTCAAGGTTACCTAAGCAATGATCAAATGAATCACCGTACACACTAAAGTCGTCCATGAAAACTGCCATACATTGCTCTAGAAAGTCCGCAAATAAGCTCATCATGCATCTATGAAACGTTGCCGGTGCATTGTATAGGCCAAACGGCATACGCTTGTAAGCATACGTTCCAAAGGGGCAAGTAAATGTGGTTTTTTCTTAGTCCTCTAGAGCAATATGAATTTGGAAGTATCCGGAGTAACCATCAAGAAAGCAATAATATGATTTACCGGCTAATCGATCAAGCATTTGATCAATGAACGGTAGTGGGAAGTGATCTTTTCTTGTGGCCGCATTCAACCTTCGGTAGTCTATGCATACTCTCCAAGAATTTTGCACTCTTGTTGCTATAAGTTCACCGCTTTCATTTTTGATTGTTGTCACCCCGGATTTCTTGGGCACCACTTGGACCGGGCTTACCCATTCGCTATCTAAGATAGGATAGATGATGTCCGCTTCAAGTAGCTGAGTGACCTCTTTTTTCACAACCTCAAGAATGGTTGGATTAAGTCTCTTTTGAGGTTGTCGGACCGGTCTTGCTCCTTCTTCAAGAAATATGCGGTGCTCGCATACTTAGGGGCTTATTCCCACTAGATCCGCCAAACTCCACCCAATTGCCCTTTTGTTTTTCCTCAATACATCTAGAAACTTTTCATCTTGTTGAGGAGTTAACTCCTTTGCAATTATCACGGGGAGATTTTGGGCTTCATCAAGATATGAGTACCTTAAGTGGGGTGGTAGTGGCTTCAATTCCATCTTTTTGTCATTCTTTGAAGTTTGAGTTTTCGGATGGTTTGTATGGTGTGTGGTGTTTAGTTTGCTTGGACCTTCATTTGCTTCTTCAATTATGTACTTCTCATCTAACTTTGCAAGGTGCACTTCGGCAACCATGTTGTCAATTGGGTCACACCGGAATAGAGAGTGATTCTCCGGTGGGTGCTTCATTGCTTCTTCTAGGCTAAAACTCACGACTCTCCCATCTATTTCAAATGAGTAGGTTCCCGAGTAGGCATCTAGCTTAAATCTGGAAGTTCTCAAAAATGGTCTTCCAAGTAGGATAGATGATGCTCTCTCGGTTTCGCTTGATGGCATTTCAAGGACATAGAAGTCAATCGGAAACACCAACCCTTTGATATTCACCAATACGTCTTTCGCAACACCCGTCACGGTTATTATGCTTTTATCCGCTAGGACAAATCTTGCCGTCGACCTTTTTAGTGGTGGCAACTTCAATACCCGGTAGACGGAGAGCGGCATGATGCTAACACATGCTCCGAGGTCACACATACAATCTATAAATTGAACTCCATTGACGGTGCAAGTGACCATACAAGGGCCCGGATCATCACACTTCTCGGGCAATGCTCCCATTAAAGCGGAAATAGAACTCCCCAATGGGATGGTTTCCAATTCAAGAATTCTATCCTTGTTCATGCATAGATCTTTAAGGAATTTTGCATATCTAGGAACTTGATGGATAGCATCAAATAGGGGGATGGTTACCTCAACTTTCTTGAATATTTCTACCATTTTGGGGTCGAGTTCTATGCCCTTTCTAGCTTTCTTTGCAAGTGTTGGAAATGGGAGTGGTTGGGCAATTTCTTCTTCCAAGGTTCTCTTGGCCTTGGGGGTCTCCTTTGTTGGTTGAGCTTCATCCTCAACTATGACTTGTGGTGTCTCCTCTTCCACTACCTCTTCTATATCTATTTTCTCCTCCTCTTGAGCGATTGTGATAGGATTTGAGTCCTTTGCTCCCTTCTCTTTTAATTGTGTTCCGGATCTAAGGGTGATGGCATTGATTCCCCCCTTAGGATTGGGTTGAGGTTGAGAGGGAATGACGCTTTGGATTGGGGGTTGAGGAGTGGGATTTGTTGGTGTGTCCATTCGTGCAAGAAGAGCTTGTAGTGTAGAGGTGAGGCCGGTAAGGCCGGAAGCAAGTGTGTTTTGTAGTTCCTTTTGGCCTTGGATGATGGTCCGGAGTGTTTTGTCTTGGTTGGAGGGGTGGTTGCATATGTGAGTTGAGGAGTTTGTGATTGGTTGGGTGGTGGTCTTTGATGTGGTGGTTGGTATGTTTGGTAGTTTCTTTGTGGGTTTTGTTGGTTGTATGGTTGATTTTGTTGGTTGAATGGTGGCCGGTTTTGTGAGAAGTTTTGTGAGTTGTTGCTCCATCTTTGACCTCCTCCATTGTTGTTGTTGTCTCTATTCCCTTGTTGATGATTGTCTCTCCAATTTTGATTATGATACCCACTCCCTTGATTGTAGCTTCCTCCTTGATAAGGGTGCCCTTGGTTAGGATTACCGCCTTGGTAGTACCCTTGATTTGGGCGGTCATAGAAATTATGGGTAGCCACCAAAGTGTTATCTTCTTGAAGGCTCGGGCACTCATCCGTGTAGTGGGAATAGCAAGAACAAATGCCACACACTTTTTGAGGGACCGATTGTTGGTTGTGTTGTTGAGGGGGTGGGGAGTGTTGTTGGTATGATTGAGGTTGTTGTGGTTGTTGTTGGTTCAATTGGAGTTGCCTCAAGATGGATGTCATTTCACTCAAGGATTGAGTTAGAGCGGTGGTTTCACTACTAGTTGATACCTCATTCACGGTTCTTGGCCGGTTGACTCTTTGTCTCATATGTTGATTGGATTCGGCTAAGTCAATGATAAGTTGCCATGCCTCCTCCGCTGTTTTATATTTAGACAAAGAACCATTGCTAGAGGTGTCCAAGAGAGTTCTATCTTGTTCTCGCATCCCTTGACATATGTATCCAAGCAATACTTGAGTATCAAGCATGTGATTAGGGCAGGCGTCTAGTAGCTTACGAAACCGTTCCCAATACTCGTATAGCGATTCCGTTTCACCTTGCACAATACAAGACATTTCCTTCCTTAGCCTATCCATCTTCTCCGGGGGCAAGAATTTATCCAAGAATCCTCTTCTAAGTATGTCCCAATCGGAGGTGACTTCACTAGATAGGGTGTAGAACCATTCTTTAGCCTTGTCCTCAAGAGAGAAAGGGAAAGCAAACAACCATATAGCAACTTCATCGGATCCTTCCCGTCTAGTGGTTGAGCATATATGATGAAAATCCTTGAGATGTCGAATAGGGTCTTGTGCGGGAAGCCCGTGAAACTTAGTGTTCCAGGGGTTACCTGAAACGTGTAGCTCGGTCGTCTGGAGATGCCCGAGGTGGGGGTCAGGGACCCGAGCTTGGTGTGTTGGCGATTGGTGGTTGTACCTGCAATGACACTCCGATGCTTAAGTTAGCATGGGTCCAAGCAGATATGTGTAGAATGTGGAATGTATGTCATACCTGGGTGCTCCAGTGTATTTATAGTAGTTGGTCGTGATCTTCCCTGGATAAGATATTCTTATCTTATCTTATCTTTTGGGAGTTTTACCTCTATCTTTGCGGAACCGCCTTTCCTAGGCTTTTTCGGCCTTTAGGTTTTGGGCTTCGTTCCTTTTGATGGGCCTCCTTAGCTTTATTTGTCCGAGGTCCGACCTTAGGCGTGGGCCTTGGGATGAGGTCGGACCTTTCATGGATTTTGCCGAGTTGGAGGAGCTCGGTCAGGGTATGAACAGTGCCCCTGCCCGAGTTCGTCCTTTTTGGGAGGTCGAGCTCGGGCATAGTTGTTTTTCAAAATTCAAAAATGGCCGTTTCCTACATTTATTGCATTTTACCGTTTCTCCTCGATTTCCGTTCGGGCTCTGTGAAGGCATTTATTTATTTGCTCCCTTCCTTTTTCTTCGTTTATTCTGTTCCTTCCTGTTTTTTCTAAGTTTTCGCCATCTCTTTTTCGAGCACCGCTTCTTCTTTCTCTTTGTTCTTCTTCCCCGAATCTTTCCGTGCGTCTTTCCGGGGTTTCCTCTGTGCCGCCGTTTCGTTCTTCTTTCTTCGGAGCTCGTCGTCTTCTTTCTTTCTTTCAGGTTTGTTCCCGTCTCTTTTCTTTGCGCACATATGCTTTCTGTTCTTTTGTGTGGCTCTTTGTCTGTTTCTTCTTTCTTTATGCCTGGGTTGCCCCAAAAAGAGGCGCCGCCATTGCTTTGTTTGCATATGGGGGGGGCTCTTTTTTGTTTTTCTGGTACTTTGTTCCGGGTTGCCGCATTTTCTTTTTTGTTTCTTGCTTGGCTGAACGGGTTTTTCGCTGTCTGCTTTATGTGATTTTTGCTTGCTTTTGTATTTCTTCTTTGTAGGTAAGAGTTTTATGTCTCGAAAGGTTCTTCAGGCGATGTCGACCAAGATTCCAAGTGGTCTTGGTTGGGTAGACCCTCTTCCTCTAAAAAGTCCCTTCTGTGGTAGATTCTGAATATTTGGCTAGGTTCCGTAGGCACTGTAGTATATGTGAGAATAGAGAGTCTGAGAGGGATTATGAGCTAGTAGCCCCGGATTCCGAGGAGAGAGTTTGCTTCCCGCCTTTAGATAGTTCCGAGAAGCTCTTCTTTTATGCTTATGATTGTTTTTTCTCTAAGCTGAGTGTCCGACTTCCTTTTACCGACCTGGAGTCCGAGGTGTTGTGGTCTTGTAACCTTGCCCCTACGCAGCTCCATCCAAATTCTTGGGCGTTTTTAAAGCTGTTTCAACTTTTGTGTCAGTTTTTGGGCGTCGCTCCCTCTATTTCTCTTTTTTCCTATTTGTTTGTGTTGACGAAGCCGGGGTCGGGTGGAGGGAAGGTGTCTTGGGTCTCTTTTAGGGCTAACCAGGGAAGGAAGTTTTGTACCCTTTATGATGAGTCCTTTCATGATTTCAAGAACTTTTATTTCAAGGTCCGGGCTACTGGAGACGTCCGACCTTTCTTTCTGGATGAGAGTGGGGAGCCTTCTTTTCCTCTTTGTTGGCAGGAGAATGTAGTGTCTGCTAAGTATACTTTTGAGAGTCTAGATGAGGTTGAGCAGGCTTTTGTGGGTGTGGTGAGCAGTTTATGGGGTCGGGCACCTCACTTGGATACGAAGAAAATGTTGGGGGATCCAAGCCTTCTCCGTTCCGAGTTAGGTAGTTTCCCGACCTCTCCGAGATTCTTCTTTTTCAATATTGTTGTTTTACTTGCTTTTGGTTGAATTTCTGTTGTGGTAATCCTTTTCTTTATATTTCTGCAGAGATGTCTTCTCAGGCGGATTCCATGAAGTTCCTTCGTCGGACGAAGAAGTCTGTGGCTGCTCGAAATATCGAGGCTGAGGCTTCTGCTCGATCTTCTCCGCAGAAGGCTACCGTGGGTGTTCAGACTCGGTCGAAGACTATTCCGACTCCCCAGTTCCGAGCTATAAATCAAGACCCTCCGACCTCCGGGCCTGCTACCCCTTCTCCTCCCCCGTTCTCGGGTCCTCCTCCCAAGAAGCAGAAGACCTCTCAAGAGCTTGCGGGTTTTAACGATAAGGATTTCGATGCTCTTGGTTGGATTGAACAGCATATTCTCCCTCAGACTTTTATCTCTACTGATGACGTGTCTATGGAGCATCATTTTCAGTATATGGCGCGGAGTTGTGTTCGGATGGGCAGTCTTCATGCTGCTATTGCCCGGGAGTTCAAGAAATCTCCCATTGGCGCGACCAGCTCCGGACTTGAGAAGGCTCAGTCCGAGTTTGAGAAGTTTAGTGAGCTGAAGGCTGCTAGGATTACGGAGCTGGAGGCCTCTTTGGAGAAGGAGAAAGCTAAAGCTACCGCGGCTGTGGCGGCAGCGAAAGCGTCCGAGGAGATGGCGAAGGCGGCGACGGAGAATTATACTCGGGTATATGCCGAGCTTGTGGAGACAAGGGAGAAGTTGCAATCTGCTCAGGATGATTTTTACGAGCTGGAAGGCCATGTGGCTAAGGGTATGGATGCCATGTTCGAGAATTTGAAGGCTCAGGTCCGGGTTCTTGCTCCTGACCTGGATCTGAGCTTATTTAGTACGGATAACGTTGTTGTGGAGGGAAAGATTGTTCCTGCTCCCAATGAGGATGAGGTGCCGGTGTCCGATCCCAAGGTTCCGGTGTCCGACCTCAAGGTTCCGGTTGCGGACCCGACTTCACCTTTGGCCGGGGATGGATCTGGTGTGGAGGTTTCAAGCCGAGATGATGGTGCTGTCAAGGCTGTCCCGATTTCTATGGTTCTTCCTCCACAGCCTTCTACCGATGTGGAATCCGGAAAGGACCTTGATCCTCTGTAATCTTTTATTTTTGGTTCTTTGCCCGGCCTGTGGGCTCTTTTATTTTTGGATGGTTGCTGTGAACGCTTTGGACGCTTTTTTGCTATTAGCTACTTGTAGTAACTTTTTAGCTTATTATGTGGTGTTTTGCTTTGACTTTTTGTTCCGCTTTTATGCTTTTTAGTTGTTTTTTGGATAACAACTTTTTAGCTAGCGCTTTGAAACTTCCGTTTTGTCCTTTCCTTCGTTTTCGTTTCTTCGCTTGTACTTTTTTAGTTGTTTTTGGATAACAACTTTTTTAGTAAGCATTTTCGAAACTTCGTTTTGTCTTTTCCTTCGATTTCGTTTCTTCGCTTTGTACTTTTTAGTTGTATAGCAACTTTTTAGTAAGCGTTTTCGAAATCTTGGTTTTGCCTCTTCCTTTGATTTCGTTTTTTCGCTTGTACTTTTTAGTTGTTTTTGTATAGCAACTTTTTAGTAAGCGTTTTCGAAATCTTGGCTTTTGCTGCTTTAAGGCTTCTTTCTTGGATCCGGGTTTTTCCTCAGACCTCGGGTGTTCGAGTACTTCCCTTTGTTGGGTTCGACCTTGTCGTTGGTCGGCCTTTTAAGTTATTTTTGTAATCTCTTTTATTTGGTTTTTTGAACCTTTTCAGAGTTACTTTATAACTTCTCACATTAATTTGAACCTCGTCGCTTTATCTTTGCCGACCTTGTGCGGTCTTTTTGGCAAATGATTTTTTGCGTTTTGCCGAGCATAAATTAATGCGCCTTGGCAGGGTACTTTTTCAGGATTTGTTTCATCACGAGGAAGAACAAAAGAAAATAGAAAGATTTGATTAGTATTTAAAAAAGAAAGAATATTTACAGAGTGTTTACCCTTGACTAGGTCGGGTGCCTTACTTGACCGGGTGTCTCGTTAAAAAACCCCTGTAGGGGAAAAAGAGTACACCTCGGGTCAAATTTTTCTAGCTGTAGTACCGTCTTAGATTGCAGGCGTGCCAGGCCCTGGGCAGCTCATTGCCTTCTAGGTCGGATATCTTGTAATAGCCTGTTCCTAAGACTTCTGTTACTTTGTAGGGTCCTTTCCAGTTTGCGGCTAGCTTTCCTTCTCCCGACTTTTGTGTTCCGATGTCATTTCGGATTAAAATTAGGTCGTGAGTGGAGAAGCTTCGTTTTATTACCTTCTGATTGTATCTGAGGGCCGTTCGCCGTTTTAAGGCTTCTTCTCGGATCCGGGCCCTTTCTCGGACCTCGGGGAGGAGGTCGAGTTCTTCCTTTTGTGCCTGCGGGTTACCTTCTTCGTTGTAGAAGATGACTCTGGGTGACCCTTCATCTATTTCGATAGGAATCATTGCCTCCATCCCATAAGCTAGTCGGAATGGCGATTCTCCTGTTGTAGAGTGTGGAGTTGTCCGATATGCCCATAGCACCTGGGGGAGCTCTTCAGCCCATGCCCCTTTGGCCTCTTGGAGTCTCCGTTTTAACCCGGCCAAGATGACTTTATTTGCAGCCTCTGCTTGTCCATTGGCTTGTGGGTGCTCGACTGAGGTGAATTGCTGTTTGATTTTTAGTTCGGCCACCAAGTTCTGAAAACTTGTGTCCGTGAACTGTGTTCCATTGTCTGTTGTGATGGAGTAGGGGACTCCGAACCTTGTGACAATATTTTTGTATAGGAATTTGCGACTTTTCTGAGCCGTAATGGTGGCTAAGGGTTCAGCTTCGATCCACTTTGTGAAGTAGTCGACCCCTACTATGAGGTATTTGACTTGCCCCGGTCCTGGGGGGAATGGGCCGAGTAGGTCAAGTCCCCATTTTGCGAAGGGCTATGGTGCGGTGATGCTGATGAGGTCTTTGGGTGGTGCTTTGTGGAAGTTGGCGTGTTTTTGGCAGGGGGGCATATTTTCACAAACTCCGTTGCGTCTCTTTGCAAAGTTGGCCAGTAGAACCCGGCTCGGACTACTTTCTTGGATAACGCCCGAGCTCCGAGGTGGTTCCCACACATGCCTCCGTGGACTTCTTCGAGGACGCTCTTTGTTTCTGAGGTCGGGACGCACCTAAGGAGGGGGTTTGCGAATCCTCTTCTGTATAATACGTCGTGAATTAGTGTATAATTCTGGGCGTCTTTCGTGAGTCTTTTAGCTTCCTTTCTTTTGGTGGGGAGAATTCCCGACTTCAGGTAGTTGAGTATGGGGGTCATCCATCCTTGCTGTTGGTTGGATATATTTAGCGTTTCTTCTTCTCTTGTCACGGAGGGAGATTGTAAGGTTTCCTGGAGGAGACTTCTGTTGTTGCCTCCGGGCTTGGTGCTGGCGAGCTTTGAGAGGGCATCTGCCCGGGCGTTTTGTTCCCGCGGTATGTGTTGGATCTGTATTTCTGAAAAGTGGCGTAATTGTGCCTGTGTTTGGTCCAGGTATTTCTTCATAGTTGGGTCTTTGGCCTGGTAGCTTCCATTTACTTGTGATGTGACGACCTGGGAGTCGCTGAAGATCGTGATTTTCTGGGCTCCGACCTCTTCGGCTAGTTTTAGGACTGCTAGTAGGGCCTCGTATTCGGCTTGGTTGTTCGAGGCCTGGAACTCGAATTTTAGGGATAGTTCTATCCGCGTTCCTTGGTCGCTTTCGAGTATAACCCCTGCTCCACTTCCTGTTTTGTTTGAGGACCCGTCGACATACAGGTTCCATGAGAGTGGGGTTCCAGGGGTCTCAGTGTATTCTGCGACGAAGTCGGCTAGATACTGAGATTTTATGGCAGTCCGGGCTTCATAGTGGAGGTCGAACTCGGACAGTTCCACCGCCCATTGTAGGATTCGTCCCGCCAGGTCTGTTTTTTGTAGGATGTGTCTCATGGGTTGGTTTGTCCGGACTTTGATGGTGTGGGCTTGAAAGTAGGGACGGAGCCTCCGAGCTGTGAACACTAGGGCGTAGGCGAATTTTTCTATTTTCTGATAGTTTAATTCGGCCCCTTGTAGTGCCTTGCTTACAAAGTATATGGGGTGTTGTCCTTGGTTATTTTCTCGTATTAATGCTGAAGCGACTGCTCGATGTCCGACCGAGAGGTATAGTACGAGCTCTTCCCCTTTTAAAGGTCGGGTTAGGATTGGTGGCTGCCCGAGGAATTCCTTGAATTCTTGAAAGGCTTTTTCGCACTCCGGGGTCCATGAGAAGGGTTTCCCTTTCTTTAGGAGTGAGTAGAGAGGTAGTGACTTTATCGCTGATGCTGCCAAGAATCTTGATAGGGCGGCCAGCCTTCCATTCAGTTGTTGTACTTCTTTGACACACGTCGGGCTTTTCATATTGAGTATTGCTTGGCATTTATCCGGGTTCGCTTCGATGCCCCTTTGAGTCAGCATGAAGCCTAAGAACTTTCCGGCTTCTGCGGCGAAGGTGCACTTTGTCGGGTTAAGTCTCATGTTGTGTTTTCTGAGGGTGCCGAAGACGCTGGCGAGGTCGGTCAGTAAGTTTCTGTCTTCTTGTGTCTTTACCAGCATGTCGTCGACGTACACCTCTAGCTGTAGTCCGATGTGCTCTGAGAACACTTTGTTCATTAGCCTCTGGTAGGTTGCCCCTGCGTTCTTCAGCCCAAAGGGCATTACTACGTAGCAGTAGTTTGCCCTTGGGGTTATGAACAAGGTTTTTTCTTGGTCGGGTCCGTACATCGGGATTTGGTTGTATCCCGAGTATGCGTCCATGAAGGAGAGATATCTGTAGCCTGAGGCTGCGTCTACTAAGGCGTCGATGTTTGGTAGTGGATATGGGTCTTTGGGGCAGGCTTTGTTGAGGTCTGTGTAATCGACGCACATCCTCCACTTTCCGTTGGGCTTTTTTACCAGGACCACGTTTGCAAGCCATAGGGGATATTTTACTTCCCTAATGAACCCTGCATCTAGTAGTGCTTGTACTTGTTCTTCTATCGCTTGCATGCGCTCGGGTCCGAGCTTCCGACGTCTTTGTTGGACAGGTCGGGATCCCGGGTAAACTGATAGCTTATGGCACATCAAGTCGGGGCTTATGCCTGGCATGTCGGAGGCTTTCCAGGCGAAGAGGTCAGAATTCTCTTTTAAGAGGGTTATGAGTTCCTCTTTTAGGCCCGTTTTGAGGTTCGCTCCTATGTTTGTTATTTTTTCAGGTGCGTTCCCAATCTGGACTTTTTCGGTCTCTCCCTCTGGTTGTGGTCGAAGATCTTCTCGGGACTGCACTCGTCCGAGTTCTATCGTGTTGACCTCCTTCCCTTTTAGGCTCAGGCTTTCGTTGTAGCATCGTCGCGCTAGTTTTTGGTCGCCTTTTAGGGTAGCGATTCCTTTTGCGGTAGGGAACTTCACGCAGAGGTGTGGGGTCGAGACTATAGCTGCCAGTCTGTTTAGGGTTGGTCGCCCAATGAGGGCATTATATGCCGAAGTGACGTCGACCACAATGTAGTCGATGCTTAATGTTTTAGATTGCTCGCCTCTTCCAAAGGTAGTGTGTAGCGGGATGTATCCTAAGGGATGGATCGGGGTGTCCCCTAGCCCAAATAGGTCGGTGGGATAGGCCTTTAGTTCTTTTTCTTCAAGTCCGAGCTTGTCGAATGCCGTTTTGAACAGGATATCTGCCGAGCTTCCCTGGTCAATCAGGGTTCGATGTAAGTTGGCGTTTGCTAGGATAATGGTGACTACCATTGGATCGTCGTGCCCGGGAATTATCCCTTGAGCGTCTTCTCGGGTAAATGAGATAGTAGGTAACTCGGGCAGGGGGCTGTCTTCTCGGACATGATAGACTTCTTTGAGGTGTCTTTTTCGCGAGGATCTGGATGTTCCCCCGCCTGCAAAACCTCCATTTATCATGTGAATGTGTCTTTCAGGGGTTCGCGGGGTTTGTTCGGCCCGACCTTCGTTATCTCCCCGCCTTCTCTTCCTGGTCTCTTCTCCTTTTTCTGCTATGTATATGTCGAGTTTTCCTTCTCTGGCCAGTTTTTCTATAACATTTTTTAGGTCATAGCAGTCGTTAGTAGAATGACCGTAGAGCTTGTGATATTCACAGTATTCGGACCGATCTCTTCCCGCTCTCTTGTGTTTTAGCGGTCGGGGCGGTGGGATCTTTTCGGTGTGGCATACTTCTCTGTAGACGTCTACCAGGGAGACTCGGAGGGGGGTGTAGTTGTGGTACTTCCGTGGCTTGTCCGAGTTGGGGTCTTCTTTTTTCTTTTGTTCCCGATCCCGATCTCGGAGTGGGTAGGTTGATTCCTTCCTAGAAGAGTCTCTTAGCTGGGAGGTTTCCTCCATGTTGATATATTTTTCTGTCCGCTCCTGCACCTCGTATAGGGAGGTCGGGTAGCGCTTGGATAGGGATTGGCTAAACGGTCCCTCTTTTAGGCCGTTTGCTAGTCCCATGATGGCCGCTTCAGTGGGTAAGTGTTGTATGTCCAGGCAGGCTTTGTTGAATCGCTCCATGTATTCTCGGAGAGTTTCTTGGTTACCTTGCTTGATCCCGAGTAGACTGGGGGCATGCTTTGTCTTGTCCTTTTGAATAGAGAATCTTGTTAGGAATTTTTTGGTTAGGTCTTCGAAGCTGGTGATTGATCTTGGTGGCAAGTTGTCGAACCACTTCATGGCTGACTTGGTGAGAGTGGTGGGGAAGGCTTTGCACCGAATCGCGTCGGAGGCATCAACTAGGTACATTCTGCTTTTGAAGTTGCTGAGGTGGTGACTTGGATCGGTGGTGCCGTCGTAGAGATCCATATCGGGTGGTTTGAAGTTTCGCGGTACCTTCTCCTTCATGATCTCTTGCGTGAAGGGATCATGGTTGCCTTCGGGGGTGGTGTCGCGTTCTGTCCGATCTTTCAGGTTGGCCTCTATTTTCCGCAGTTTTTCTTCTAATTCTCTGCGCTTGCGAGCCTCCCTTCTCAGATCTTGTTCAGTTTCTTTTTGCTTCTTTATGTCCTCTTCGAGTTGTTTCAGTCGGTTTTGTTGTGCCCGGACTGCTTCTAGAATTTCTGAACTCTTTTCTTTTTCGGGATTTTGTGGATCTTTGTTTGGGAGCGATGTCTTTGGGCGATTCTGTTTGTTTCCTCCTGGAGTGCGTGGTGATAGAGGGCTGTCCGGTCGTTCTCCGGTGTCAACTTCCTCCTCTTGTTCTGATGTAGCGTGGTCATTGTTGAGAGGGTCGTCCGCCATGGTAAAGGGATGACTTCCAGGTCCCCGGCAACGGCGCCAATGTTCCGGGGGTTACCTGAAACGTGTAGCTCGGTCGTCTGGAGATGCCCGAGGTGGGGGTCAGGGACCCGAGCTTGGTGTGTGATGAGCGGATAATTTATATGCTTTTTGGCATTGTTTTTAGTATGTTTTTGGTAGTTTTAGTTGAGTTTTTATTATATTTTTTATTAGTTTTTAGTTAAAATTCACTTTTCTGGACTTTACTATGAGTTTGTGTGTTTTTCTGTGATTTCAGGTATTTTCTGACTGAAATTGAAGGTTCTGAGCAAAAATCTGATCCAGAGACTGAAAAGGACTGCAGATGCTGTTGGATTCTGACCTCCCTGCACTCAAAGTGGATTTTCTGGAGCTACAGAAGCCCAATTGGCGCGCTCTCAACGGCGTTGGAAAGTAGACATCCAGGGCTTTCCAGCAATATATAATAGTCCATACTTTGCCCAAGATTTGATGGCCCAAACCTGCGTAGCAAACCGGCCTCAGAAATTCCAGCGTTAAACGCCGGAACTGGCATAAAACTTGGAGTTAAACGCCCAAACTGGCATGAGAACTGGCGTTTAACTCCAGAAAACGTCTCTACACATAAAAGCTTCAATGCTCAGCCCAAGCACACACCAGGTGGGCCCGGAAGTGGATTTTTCTGTCATTTACTCATTTCTGTAAACCTTAGGATACTAGTTTACTACTTATAGGACCTTTTGACTTGGTAATCAGTACGGAATGCGACCTTATGACATTGTACACGTTTTCTTCTACAGTATGAGTCTCTAAACCCCATGGTTGGGGGTGAGGAGCTCTGCTGTGTCATGATGGATTAATGCAATTACTACTGTTTCTCATTCAATCATGCTTGCTTCCATTCTAAGATAATACTTGTTCTTAATCCGGATGAATGTGATGATCCGTGACAATCATCATCATTCTCAACCATGAACGTGTGACTGACAACCACCTCCGTTCTACCTTAGATTAAGTAGTTATCTCTTAGATTCTTTAATCGGAATCTTCGTGGTATAAGCTAGACTGATGGCGGCATTCAAGAGAATCCGGAAGGTCTAAACCTTGTCTGTGGTATTCTGAGTAGGATTCAATGATTGAATGACTGTGACGTGCTTCAATCTCCTGAAGGCGGGGCGTTAGTGACAGACGCCAAAAGAATCACTGGATTCTACTCCGGTCTGATTGAGAACCGACAGATGGAATGCCGTGCCGTGACAGGGCATTAGGAATCGTTCCAATGAGAGGATGGGAGGTAGCCACTGACAATGGTGAAACCCTACACACAGCTTGCCATGGAAGGAGACTTGCGTGACTGGAGAAGAAGACAGTAGGAAAGCAGAGATTCAGAAGATGGAGCATCTCCAAACCTCAACCTATTCTCCATTACTGCAAAACAAGTAACCATTTCATGTTCTTTTGCTTTTCACAATCAATCCTGATAATTTCTGCTATCCTGACTAAGATTTACAAGATAACCATAGCTTGCTTCAAGCCGACAATCTCCGTGGGATCGACCCTTGCTCACGCAAGGTATTACTTGGACGACCCAGTGCACTTGCTGGTTAGTTGTGCGGGATTGCAAAAGTGTTATTGCAATTTCGTGCACCAAGTTTTTGGCGCCGTTGCCGGGGATTGTTCGAGTTTGGACAACTGACGGCTTATCTTGTTGCTTAGATTAGGACTGTTTTCTTTTTGTTGGTTTAGAGTCTTTTAGTTGAGTCTAGTTTTATATTCTAAGTTTGGTGTCAATTGCATGCTTTTGTTTTTCTTTTAAAATTTTCGTTTTTTTTTATAATCTTAGTCCCTTTTTGATTCATAAAAATTCTAAGTTTGGTGTCCTCTTTGTGTTTTTCTCTTAAAATTTTCGAAAATTTAGTGTTTGATTTTCTAAAAATTTTAAGTTTGGTGTCTTTTTGTGTTTTTCTCTTTCCTCTTTTTAAAAATCAAATCTTTGTTCATAAAAATTTTTTCAATCATATCTTTTTAATTGCTGTTTTTAAAATCTTTTTTTTACTAATTGATTCAGTTCTCAATTTGCCTTGATCTCATTTTCCCTTTTGATTTTCGAATTTTTTTTATTTAAATTTCTTTTTATCTTATTTTTTTTCGGTTATTTCAAAAAAAAAAAAATAAAATAAACAAAATTTATCTCTTTGCAATTATTATCATTTCCCTTTTGTCCATCATGGACTTAAGTGGAATTAATCAGTCCAAAAGGACTCTGGGGTCATATGCTAACCCCATTACAGCTGCATATGGGAGTAGCATCTGTATACCTCCCATCAAAGCAAGCAGCTTTGAGCTAAATCCTCAACTCATTATCATAGTGCAGCAAAATTGCCAGTATTCCGGTCTTCCACAGGAAGAACCTACTGAGTTTCTGGCACAGTTCTTACAAATTGCTGACACAGTACATGATAAAGAGGTAGATCAGGATGTCTACAGACTATTACTGTTTCCATTTGCTGTAAAAGATCAAGCTAAAAGGTGGTTAAATAACCAACCTACAGCAAGTATAAAGACATGGAAACAGTTATCAGACAAATTCCTGAATCATTTTTACCCTCCAAAAAGGATGACACAGCTAAGGCTGGACATCCAAGGCTTTAAACAAGAGGATAATGAATCCCTTTATAATGCCTGGGAGAGGTATAGAGGTATGCTAAGGAAATGTCCCTCTGAAATGTTTTCAGAGTGGGTCCAGTTAGACATTTTCTACTATGGGCTTACAGAGAAAGCTCAGATGTCTTTAGACCACTCAGCTGGTGGATCTATACACATGAGGAAGACAATTGAAGAAGCTCAAGAGCTTATAGACACTGTTGCTAGAAACCAATATTTGTACTCTAGCAATGAGTTCTCTCCAGAAGAGGAAGTCATGACAGTAGTCACTGACCCTCATCCTCAAGAACAGATGAATGAGCTTAATCAACAATTGCTCCTGATGACAGAACAGTTAGCAGAATTTAAAGAGATGCTCAATGAAACTAAAGTTGCTAATAAGAGCATGGAACTACAGTTGAATCAAGCAAAACAGCAAATATCTAAACAAATAACAGAGGAATGTCAAGCAGTTCAATTGAGGAGTGGGAAGACCCTGAATAACACTGTTCAAAAGAGCAAAAAGCCAAATAAGGAACAAATGACAGAGGACAACCAACCCACTGTTCAAAATCCCTCTGAGGACAGTAAGAGCCCAGAGAGGAATATTGGCGTTCAAACGCCAGAAAGGGAAGGAAAACTGGCGTTAAACGCCCATTCCTTGCCCAGTTCTGGCGTTCAAACGCCAGAAAAGGGGGAAAAGTTGGCGTTAAACGCCCATTTTCCACCCATTCCTGGCGTCCAAACGCCAAGGGAAAATCAGACACCTGAGAGTGCTGACAGTAATCCCTCTAACAAGGCTTCTTCAACCACTTCTGTAAGGAATAAACCTGCAGCATCTAAGGTTGAAGAATATCAAGCCAAGATGCCTTATCCTCAGAAACTCCGCAAGGCGGAACAGGATAAGCAATTTGCCCGCTTTGCAGATTATTTAAGGACTCTTGAAATAAAGATTCCTTTTGCAGAGGCACTTGAGCAAATACCTTCTTATGCTAAGTTCATGAAGGAAATCTTAAGTCATAAGAAGGATTGGAGAGAAACTGAAAAAGTGTTTCTCACTGAAGAATGCAGTGCAGTCATTCTAAAAAGCTTACCAGAAAAGCTTCAAGATCCTGGAAGCTTTCTGATACCATGCACATTAGAAGGCACTTGCACCAAGATAGCCTTATGTGATCTTGGAGCAAGTATCAATTTAATACCTGCATCCACTATCAGAAAGCTTGGGTTGACTGGAGAAGTCAAACCAACCAGGATATGCCTCCAGCTTGCTGATGGTTCCATTAAACACCCATCAGGCATAATAGAGGACATGATTGTCAAGGTTGGGCCATTTGCCTTTCCAACTGACTTTGTGGTGCTGGAAATGGAGGAGCACAAGAGTGCAACTCTCATTCTAGGAAGACCTTTCCTAGCAACTGGACGAACTCTCATTGATGTACATAAAGGGGAAGTAACCCTGAGAGTCAATGAGGATGAGTTCAAGTTGAATGCTGTGAAAGCTATGCAGCATCCAGACACACCAGAAGACTGCATGGACGTTGACATTATTGATTCTCTGGTAGAAGAGATCAATATGGCTGAAAGCCTAGAATCAGAGCTTGAGGACATCTTCAAAGATGCTCAACCTGATCAAGAAGAACTAGAGGAAGTAAAGGAATTTTCAAAAATTCCTCAGGAGGAGGATAAGCCTCCCAAACCTGAACTCAAACCTCTACCACCATCTCTGAAATATGCATTTCTGGGAGAGGGTGACACTTTTCCAGTGATTATAAGCTCTGCTTTAAATTCACAGGAAAAGGAAGCACTGATTCAAGTGCTGAGGACGCACAAGACAGCTCTTGGGTGGTCCATAAGTGATCTTAAGGGCATTAGCCCAGCTAGATGCATGCACAAGATCCTATTGGAGGATAATGCCAAACCAGTGGTCCAACCACAGAGGAGGCTAAATCCTGCCATGAAGGAAGTGGTGCAGAAAGAGGTCACTAAATTACTAGAGGCTGGGATCATTTATCCTATTTCTGATAGCCCCTGGGTGAGCCCTGTCCAAGTTGTTCCCAAAAAGGGAGGCATGACAGTGGTTCATAATGAAAAAAATGAACTGGTTCCCACAAGGACAGTCACAGGGTGGCGCATGTGTATTGACTACAGAAGGCTCAATACAGCCACCAGAAAGGATCATTTTCCTTTACCATTCATAGACCAAATGCTAGAAAGACTAGCTGGCCATGATTATTACTGCTTTTTGGATGGCTATTCAGGCTACAACCAAATTGCAGTAGACCCTCAGGACCAAGAGAAAACAGCATTCACCTGCCCTTCAGGCGTGTTTGCCTATAGGAGAATGCCTTTTGGTCTGTGCAATGCACCTGCAACCTTTCAGAGGTGCATGCTCTCTATCTTTTCAGATATGGTAGAGAAATTTCTGGAAGTCTTCATGGATGACTTTTCAGTATATGGAGACTCATTCAGCTCCTGTCTTAACCACCTATCACTTGTCCTGAAAAGATGCCAAGAGACTAACCTGGTTTTAAACTGGGAGAAATGTCACTTTATGGTGACTGAAGGAATTGTCCTTGGGCACAAAATTTCAAGCAGGGGAATAGAGGTGGATAAGGCAAAGGTAGAGGTAATTGAAAAATTACCACCACCTGCCAATGTTAAGGCAATCAGAAGCTTTCTGGGACATGCAGGATTTTACAGAAGGTTTATCAAGGATTTTTCGAAAATTGCCAAACCTCTGAGTAATCTGCTAGCTGCTGACACTCCATTTATCTTTGATAATGAGTGTCTGCAGGCATTTGAGACCCTGAAAGCTAAGTTGGTCACAACACCAGTTATCTCTGCACCAGATTGGACATTACCATTTGAATTAATGTGTGATGCCAGTGATCATGCCATTGGTGCAGTGTTGGGACAGAGGCATAATAAACTTCTGCATGTCATTTATTATGCTAGTCGTGTTCTAAATGATGCACAGAAAAATTACACAACCACAGAAAAAGAATTACTTGTAGTGGTTTATGCCATTGACAAGTTTAGATCCTACCTAGTAGGATCCAAAGTGATTGTGTACACTGACCATGCTGCTCTTAAATACTTACTCACAAAGCAGGATTCAAAACCCAGGCTTATCAGGTGGGTGTTGCTTCTGCAAGAGTTTGATATAGAAATAAGAGACAGAAAAGGGACAGAGAATCAAGTAGCTGATCATCTGTCCAGAATAGAGCCAGTAGTTGGGGCGTCCCTCCCTTCTACTGAGATTTCTGAGACTTTCCCAGATGAGCAACTATTTGCCATTCAGGAAGCTCCATGGTTTGCAGACATTGCAAACTATAAAGCTGTGAGGTTCATACCCAAGGAGTACAGTTACATGCAGAGAAAGAAATTAATTTCAGATGCCAAGTACTACCTCTGGGATGAACCATATCTCTTTAAGAGATGTGCTGACGGAGTGATCCGCAGGTGTGTACCCAGAGAAGAAGCACAGAGGATCCTATGGCACTGCCATGGATCACAGTATGGAGGACACTTTGGAAGTGAGCGAACAGCCACTAAAGTCCTCCAATGTGGCTTCTACTGGCCTACTCTCTATAAAGATTCCCGAGAGTTTGTGCGTAACTGTGACAGTTGCCAAAGAGCTGGTAACCTGCCTCATGGATATGCCATGCCTCAACAATGGATATTAGAGATAGAGCTGTTTGATGTATGGGGAATTGACTTCATGGGGCCATTCCCACCATCATACTCAAACACTTACATTCTGGTGGCAGTGGACTATGTATCTAAGTGGGTAGAAGCAGTTGCTACACCCACTAATGATACTAAGACCGTACTGAAATTCCTCCAGAAGAACATTTTCAGCAGATTTGGCGTCCCCAGAGTGCTAATCAGTGATGGAGGCACTCATTTCTGCAATAAACAGCTATACTCTGCTATGGTTAGATATGGAATTAGCCACAAAGTGGCAACTCCGTATCATCCACAGACAAATGGGCAAGCAGAAGTCTCTAACAGAGAGCTAAAAAGAATCCTAGAACAGACTGTAATGTCCCGAAGAAAGGATTGGGCAAAGAGCTTGGATGATGCTCTGTGGGCATACAGAACAGCATTCAAGACTCCTATAGGTACCTCCCCATACCAATTGGTGTATGGGAAGGCCTGTCATTTGCCTGTGGAACTGGAACATAAAGCCTATTGGGCAACCAGATTCCTAAACATGGATGCACAGTTAGCTGGTTAGAAAAGACTGCTCCAGCTAAATGAGCTAGAAGAGTTCAGACTCAATGCCTTTGAAAATGCAAAAATTTATAAGGAAAAGGCAAAGAAGTGGCATGACAAGAGATTGTCAACCAGAGTCTTTGAGCCAGGACAAAAAGTTCTGCTCTTTAACTCTAGGCTCAAACTGTTTCCAGGAAAACTCAAATCCCGTTGGGGGGGTCCATATGTGATTACAGGAGTGTCACCATATGGATATGTTGAGCTTCAGGATATTGATTCTGATAAGAAGTTCATTGTTAATGGACAGAGAATCAAACATTATCTTGAAGGAAACTTTGAGCAGGAGTGCTCAAAACTGAGACTTGAGTGATTCTCAGTGGAAGTCCAGCTAAAGACAATAAAGAAGCGCTTACTGGGAGGCAACCCAGTCATTAGTAGGTTATATGATTTGTTCTTACAGAGGCAAATATCAAAAATGAAGGAATTCATAGAGTTACAGAAGGATTCAGCTCAAAAAGCAGAGAAAATGAGCTTACTGGCGAAAAAATGCCATTAAGGTGCATTTTGGGCGTTAAACGCCAGAATGGGTACCATTCTGGGCGTTTAACGCCAGTAATGGTACCATTTTGGGCGTTAAACGCCAGAATGGGTACCATTCTGGGCGTTTAACGCCAGGTGTGCAGCATCACTGGGCGTTCAGAAAAACGCCCAGTGAGGAAGGTTTTCTGGCGTTTAACGCCAGCCAGGGTACCTGGCTGGGCATTAAACGCCCAAAAAGGGTGCCAAGTGGGCGTTAAACGCCAGAATGGGTACCATTCTGGGCGTTTAACGCCAGAAAGGTGGGGGGACCACATTTTTGTTTTCAACTCAAATTTTTTCAAACTTTCCTCTTTTTACCCATAATCTTCTACATAAATGCACTTCAACCTTTCATCATTCACTTTCAAATCTTCACAAATCAAACCATTCTTCAAATCTATTTCAAAATAATCTCAAATCTTCTTCAAAAACTCACCCTTTTCTCAAATTTTTTTCAAAATCTTTTCAAATTTCCTTTCAAATCTCTCTTTTGTTTTCGGAATTCTCCTCCCCCCACTCTATAAATGAACGTTCCTCACCCCTCCTTCCTCACACCATTCGAATTTCCTCTCTCTCTCTCTCTCTCTTCTCTTCTTTCTTTTCTTTTTGCTTGAGGACAAGCAAAACCTCTAAGTTTGGCGTGCTTTTCCGTGATCACTAAGCCAAAATCTATCAAGATCATGGCTCCCAAGGGAAAACAAACCAACTCAAGAGGAAAGAAAGAGACTAATCCAAAGAATCTTTGGAATGAAGAGAAGTTCTTAACCAAAGAACATGAAGACCATTATCATAAAATAATGGGTCTGAGGTCAGTGATCCCGGAAGTTAAATTTGATCTGAAAGAAGATGAATATCCGGGGATCCAAGAGCAAATTCGAAACAGAGGATGGGAAGTTCTAACCAATCCTGAAACAAAGGTTGGAAGGAACATGGTTCAGGAATTCTACTCAAATCTGTGGCTAACAGATAAGCAGAGAATGACTGGAACCGCTTACCATACCTACAGAACCATGGTCAGAGGGAAAGTTATATACTTTCATCTGGACAAAATAAGAGAAATCTTCAAGTTGCCTCAACTGCAAGATGATCCTGATTCCTTTAATAGGAGGATGGTGAGAGTAGATAAGGGGTTGGATCAAGTTCTAGAGGACATATGCCTCCCTGGAACTAAATGGATAACCAATTCTAAGGGTGTCCCAAACCAACTCAAGAGGGGAGACCTCAAACCAATTGCAAGAGGTTGGCTAGACTTTATTGGGCGTTCCATATTGCCCACTAGCAACCGTTCTGAGGTCACCATCAAGAGAGCAGTGATGATTCATTGCATCATGCTTGGAAAAGAAGTGGAGGTTCATCATATGATTGCCTGTGAGATCTACACAATTGCAAATAGGAATTCCACTGTAACCAAATTGGCTTACCCAAGCTTGATCTCCTTGCTCTGTAAAGAGGCTGGGGTGAAGATAGAAGAAGATGAACTCATACCCATAGAACATCCAATCACCAAGAAGACAATGGAAGGAACAAGAGAAGCAAGGGCGTGAAATTCAAGAGATGAAACGCCAAAAGCTCTCCTCTCAAGCTGAGGGAGCATCCACTTCTCAAAATCAAGGTTGTTGAGTCCTAACTCTGTGAAAACCTCTATCATTAGGAGCCTCTGTTTTTCGTTTTTTTTATTTTCCTTTATTTTGTTTTTATTTTTCGTTTTTCTAGTCTCATTCTATATCTATTTTTGAGTCTTGTTTTTAATTCATAATTAATAAAATTAAAGTTATGCCTTAAAGTTATGAATGTCCTATGAATCCATCACCTCTCTTAAAAGAAAAAAATGCTTTAATCACAAAAGAACAAGAAGTACAGGATTTCGAAATTTATCTCTGAAACTAGTTGAATTAGTTTGATGTGGTGACAATACTTTTTGTTTTCTGAATGAATGCTTGAACAGTGCATATGTCTCTTGAATTTGTTGTTTTTAAGAATGTTAAATTTGTTGGCTCTTGAAAGAATGAGGAGAAAGAGAATTGTTATTGAGGATCTGAAAAATCATCAAATTGATTCTTGAAGCAAGAAAAAGCAGTGAATACAAAAAAAAAATTTTCGAAAAAAAAAAGAGAAAAGAAAAAGAAAAAGAGTTGTGATCCAAGGCAATAAGAGTGTGCTTAAGAACCCTGGACGCCTCTAATTGGGGACTTTAGCAAAGCTGAGTCACAATCTAACAAGGTTCACCCAATTATGTGTCTGTGGCATGTATGTATCCGGTGGTAATACTGGAAGACAGAGTGCTTTGGGCCACAGCCAAGACTCATACATAAGCTATGTTCAAGAATCATCATTCTTAACTAGGAGAATCAATAACACTATCTGAGTTCTGAGTTCTCATAGATGCCAATCATTCTGAACTTCAAAGGATAGAGTGAGATGCCAAAACTGTTCGGAGGCAAAAAGCTACTAGTCCCGCTCATCTAATTGGAACTATGTTTCTTTGATATTTTGGAGTCTATAGTATATTCTCTTCTTTTTATCCTATTTTGATTTTCAGTTGCTTGGGGACAAGCAACAATTTAAGTTTGGTGTTGTGATGAGCGGATAATTTATATGCTTTTTGGCATTGTTTTTAGTATGTTTTTGGTAGTTTTAGTTGAGTTTTTATTATATTTTTTATTAGTTTTTAGTTAAAATTCACTTTTCTGGACTTTACTATGATTTTGTGTGTTTTTCTGTGATTTCAGGTATTTTCTGACTGAAATTGAAGGTTCTGAGCAAAAATCTGATCCAGAGACTGAAAAGGACTGCAGATGCTGTTGGATTCTGACCTCCCTGCACTCGAAGTGGATTTTCTGGAGCTACAGAAGCCCAATTGGCGCGCTCTCAACGGCGTTGGAAAGTAGACATCCAGGGCTTTCCAGCAATATATAATAGTCCATACTTTGCCCAAGATTTGATGGCCCAAACCTGCGTAGCAAACCGGCCTCAGAAATTCCAGCGTTAAACGCCGGAACTGGCATAAAACTTGGAGTTAAACGCCCAAACTGGCATGAGAACTGGCGTTTAACTCCAGAAAACGTCTCTACACATAAAAGCTTCAATGCTCAGCCCAAGCACACACCAGGTGGGCCCGGAAGTGGATTTTTCTGTCATTTACTCATTTCTGTAAACCTTAGGATACTAGTTTACTACTTATAGGACCTTTTGACTTGGTAATCAGTACGGAATGCGACCTTATGACATTGTACACGTTTTCTTCTACAGTATGAGTCTCTAAACCCCATGGTTGGGGGTGAGGAGCTCTGCTGTGTCATGATGGATTAATGCAATTACTACTGTTTCTCATTCAATCATGCTTGCTTCCATTCTAAGATAATACTTGTTCTTAATCCGGATGAATGTGATGATCCGTGACAATCATCATCATTCTCAACCATGAACGTGTGACTGACAACCACCTCCGTTCTAACTTAGATTAAGTAGTTATCTCTTAGATTCTTTAATCGGAATCTTCGTGGTATAAGCTAGACTGATGGCGGCATTCAAGAGAATCCGGAAGGTCTAAACCTTGTCTGTGGTATTCTGAGTAGGATTCAATGACTGAATGACTGTGACGTGCTTCAATCTCCTGAAGGCGGGGCGTTAGTGACAGACGCCAAAAGAATCACTGGATTCTACTCCGGTCTGATTGAGAACCGACAGATGGAATGCCGTGCCGTGACAGGGCATTAGGAATCGTTCCAATGAGAGGATGGGAGGTAGCCACTGACAATGGTGAAACCCTACACACAGCTTGCCATGGAAGGAGACTTGCGTGACTGAAGAAGAAGACAGTAGGAAAGCAGAGATTCAGAAGATGGAGCATCTCCAAACCTCAACCTATTCTCCATTACTGCAAAACAAGTAACCATTTCATGTTCTTTTGCTTTTCACAATCAATCCTGATAATTTCTGCTATCCTGACTAAGATTTACAAGATAACCATAGCTTGCTTCAAGCCGACAATCTCCGTGGGATCGACCCTTGCTCACGCAAGGTATTACTTGGACGACCCAGTGCACTTGCTGGTTAGTTGTGCGGGATTGCAAAAGTGTTATTGCAATTTCGTGCACCAGTGTGTTGGCGATTGGTGGTTGTACCTGCAATGACACTCCGATGCTTAAGTTAGCATGGGTCCAAGCAGATATGTGTAGAATGTGGAATGTATGTCATACCTGGGTGCTCCAGTGTATTTATAGTAGTTGGTCGTGATCTTCCCTGGATAAGATATTCTTATCTTATCTTATCTTTTGGGAGTTTTACCTCTATCTTTGCGGAACCGCCTTTCCTAGGCTTTTTCGGCCTTTAGGTTTTGGGCTTCGTTCCTTTTGATGGGCCTCCTTAGCTTTATTTGTCCGAGGTCCGACCTTAGGCGTGGGCCTTGGGATGAGGTCGGACCTTTCATGGATTTTGCCGAATTGGAGGAGCTCGGTCAGGGTATGAACACTTAGGTAGGAGGTTGATCAAAGCGGTCTTAAGTTCAAAGTTTGCATTCAAGTTGGGATGAGCCACATGAAGGGGTTGAAGGACATAATCCGGTGCACCCGCTTCCTTGATGGTAACTCTCCTCGGAGCATCCATGGCGTTAGTACCTAAAACAAAAGAAGAGTTGTTAGTGATATTGATGGAAGAATGACTAATGCCTTCTTTGAGTGACGGTTCAATGTTCACTTTTAGTAAGGTGGTTGAGGTGGTGAAGACCTCTTCACCTTTCCCAAACTTTAGCCGCCTCCGAGCTTGTCTAATATGAAACAAAGTTCGTTCTATTTCCGGATCAAAGGGAACCAAGCTCGAATTCGGTTGTGAACGCGTCATGCAATGAAGGGGAAGTGAGATTCATGGTGACGATGAGGGGTTAGTCACTTGAACAATTTACAATGAAATGCAACTATGTACATATATACACACATTTACTCCAAACAATAACATGGCACACTAAGCAAACTCCCTGGCAACGGCGCCATTTTGATAAACAAAATTTAGCATGTCAATTTAGAATTCAATGATGAATACGATTGTGAGTATAGTCTAATCGACACTTAAACTTCGCATCAAACAATCCTACAATCTATAACCGAGATTACTAGTCTCCCGAGTCGTCCTCCCTTGGAATTGCTAGAGCATGCATCTTATTGATTAGGAAGCCTTGTTATGATTCTTTGAAGGTTTTAGCAAAAATAGAAGTCAAACAATCAATCCTTACTAGACTTGGCTTAGGGTTGGCATTAGAAATTCTATCCTTATAGTTTCTTCAATGATGACAACAATCAGGCCTTGCTTCATTTAGTTAACCCCTAGGCATAGAGGAAAGTTAAATGAGAGTAATTAACTTGAGTCACAAGTCCTAGCTTTACCTTATGGAAATCTAGCTTTAGTGCACTCCAAGTCAATTAGCAATCCCTAATTCCAAATCAACAATTGACACAACTATTCAACTTCTTCTAATGGCCCAAACCCTATGCCAAGTAAGAAACTTTTACTCCATAACTAGTGTTGGCATTTTATCAAACATTTGATTAGCAAGAGTGAAAGTCATAGTAAGAATGGGAAGAAAGTAGAATTAAAAGTATTTCAACACAAGGAATCAACAATTAACAAAGAACAACAATGGAAATGAGATTCTAAAGGAATTGACAAAATCCAAAACTACAAAATTGAATCTAAGATCTATGAGAATTGAGCAATAACAAGCACTAATTGAGATTGGAGAAGAAGATCTATGACATGAACAAAGTGAATTGAGAATTGCAATGGATCTCACCAAAGAGTGATTGAAAATTCAGAAATTGGATGAAGATGAACCCTAATGAGAGCTTGGAATCTCTCTCTCCTTCTCTAAGAGTGTAACTAACTATCTTCAAAATATCTAGAATCTAGCAAAAATGAGCTAAAATCCCTCAACCCTTCAATCTTTGGTCTTCTTAAGCTTTTTCCGCCAAGGCACTTCCCCAAAATGGGATCCCCCAACTGCCTCCACGCCCAAGTCACGTGACTCTTTAAAAAAATCACATTCGAACATCGGCGCGCACGCGCAATGTACGCGTGCGCGCCACTGAGGCATCTTGTAATGTGCGCAGAGGCGTAATGTACGCGTGCGCGCCCATGAAGATCATGGCCTGGCCGCTACGCAAGCCGGCTTGTGGCTTGGCTCTTGGCTTCAACTTCTAGCTGCTCAATCCACGCAGACGCGTCAAGTGCGCGCACGCGCCCTTGCTGAGGTTTCCAAAGCTCAATTCTCATGCTCCCTTCCTTTGCGCCCGTTCTCCTTCTCTCTTCCGGTCCATCCCTGCCCTATATTCTGAAACCACTTAACACACAGGTCACGGCATCGAATGGAACCAAGAGAAGATTAGAAATGTATCTAATTTAGTGAAAAATAAGCATATTTTCATCCATGAGGCAAAATTAGGAAAGGAACACAAAGTCTTGTATTTTCATATAGAAAGCGTGTGGAATCATTGATAAAACCCCTGAAATCAACACAAGATAAACCCTCAAAATGGGGTTTATCAGTGGCATGCCAAAGTGACTTTCAGAACTGGCGTGCCACGCCTTCTACTTCAAGTGGCACGCTCATGATGGTTGATGGATCCGGCGTGCTACGCCCAGCCTGGCGTGCCACGCCCTTCATGTGTTCCTCTTCTTTGCTCTCTGGGATTTATTACTAGCGTGCCATGCCCAGTCCTTGGCGTGCCATGCCCACATGCATGCTTGGTTCTCCCTTCTGGAATTTAGTACTGGCGTGCCACGCTTGGCTCCTGGCGTGCCACGCTTGGCTTCTGGCGTGCCATGCCCTTGTATTCTTGTGGCGTTTGTCCTCAAGTGACATGCCAGTTTCACACGCCCAACTTTTTGCTTGTCTTCTTCCCATTTTTGATGCCTTTTTTCACCTACAATTCATCACAACTCATCTTCAAAGTAGTGTACCATAATATTCATCAAATACTGCATGAATTGTACTGATCAAATGAGGTTTGTGCTCTTTTATGGTCTTTTTATGCAAGAAAGAAAGCTAAATGATGCAAGTCATCACAACACCAAACTTAAGTTTTGCTTGTCCCAAGCAAATCAATGTGAGTAAACTTTTATATATTAAGGCCTTGGCTTCAAAAGATTTCAATATAACTAAGAGTAAAACTAAGTGTCTAACACATGTATGAATGTTTTGATTGCCATGGAAAGCTCTTGGATCCTTGAGGGCTCACTCAGGTATAGGCCTTAGGGGTCCTTTCTATTGATTGTCACCTTGAAGTAGTAAGTGTTGTTTTGCTTTCTTTACCACGACTATAAGTGTTTTGTCTCAAGACAACCCTTTAATTAGGCTTTCAATTAGCACTCCCAAACCAGTTGGTTTTAGGGTACTAGGTGTTGAGACACCCCTAAGAATTTACTTGCCCAGGTCTCTTTTTGACACATCTTCACCACAAGCATCTACTAGGATTATTATTTCTTCTTGAGCTTCTCTTTTCATGTTTTCTCTTTTTTTTTCTATCCTAGTAGTTGATGCTCAGAGCCTTGGGTCTTTATTGCTTACTACCTCTCGGTTCTATGGATATTCAAGGAACACCCATTAGCCTTCTCTTTGTTATACCTTCTAGGATTAGTTCCCTCCATGACTCATTTTCTTTCTGGTTCATCCAAGGTTCTACACTTAGCCTTTTGTTTCTTAGTTTGTTTGATGATCCCTCTTGGCCTTGGTCTCTCTTATTATTTTTGTACAACTCACAGTGACTCTCATAGAGACAAATTCTACTTTTATTTAATTGAAGTGAAGACTTGAAATACATTGCATTTTCTTTCTTAAAAAAAATCATAAAGACTTCAAACAGGAATTAAAAACTAAGCACAAAACATAAACTATCCTAGCATGATTATTCAAAAAGAAAATAAAGCAAAACATAAACAGAATGCAGAATTTGGAAAGTGTCAACCATGGAACTTAACAACCTTGAGCAGCTTCATCTTCAGTTCATTGGCCCCTTTCCCTTGTCCTTCTTCTTATGAGGGGATGAGCCACCTTCATCTGGCTTGGAGGAACCTTCTTGAGCCTTGGCATCCTTGGGCTTCCAAAATCCTAGCCTTCTCATGTAATTCTTCTCATCTTCCTTATGTTTGGCTAAGATTTCCTCTTGTCTTGCACTTAGCTCTTCTATCCCTTGCATGAAAGTTGGATATCCTGGGTTCAGAGCGGCAACAGCATTACACAAGTGATTCAGCTTCGCTTGTGTGTTAATGTCATACTGTCTCCTGGACAATGTCCTGGCATCATAGAGATGCCTGAATTCAGCCAGGTTCCTCTGCTGCCACTTGCCTTGCTCTCCTATTTTATCCAGTGCGCTCCGTATTTCTCGCCAATCAAATTGTTCTTGCTGCTCCTTTCTGATATGCTCCCAACTCTCTTGGAGTTGTTGAATGTTTTGGTTGACTTGGCTCCATTGTTGTTGATGAGCCTCCTTGAATTGGTTGACATCCTCCCTCAAGTGGTGTATATCTCCCTTCATTTGGCGTACATCTCCTTGCAGTTGCTCCCAATTGAAACCTTCTGGGAATTGTTGGTATTGGTAGTGTGGTGGTGGTTGAAGTGCTAGGAATTGAGGGTGCTCTTCAGCCTCTCCCTCTCCTTGTTGTTGTTGTTATGGTTCTTGAGCATGGGCCCTTCTTTCTCTAGCCCTGTTGAGGGGGTGGACAGCCACCACTTTTGCCATCTTCTTGGCAGTGATGGACTTGTCTTGCTTCACAAGTACTTCATCAATAATCTTCTCAACCCCAGCCTCATCACACAGCCTTTGTATGATGCTGGGGAATGCCAACCTTGTGTTGTCACTGGTGCTTTTCAGCACTTTGTTGATGTTGTTGGCAATCATCTCCCCCACATTGATGTTTTCTCGTCTCATGATGCTGTAGATGAGCACATCTCTCTTCTTGGTCACCTCTGAAGTGTTGGATGTAGGGATTAGGGATCTCCTTACAAACTCTAGCCACCCTCTAGCTTGGGGGCTCAAATCTCTTCTCCTCAATTGGTTGGGGATCCCATCCTTGTCGTTTATCCATTTCACATTCATCACACATATTTCGCTCAAAATCTCCTCAAACCCAGGGTCTTGTTGCTTCATTCTCTCTTTATAGCTCCGGGTGGAGCTTGTCCTCTTCACCATTAGCATTCTCTCAATGCTAGAAGGGCTGTAATAAAAGGATTTCCCCCTCACATAGCTAATGTAGCCATATTGTTGCCCTGGTTGAGGTACCGCATTAGCATAGAATTCCCACACCAAGGTTTCAACTACCTTCCTTGGTGGGTTGCATAAAAGTGACCAACCCCTCTGCCCAATCTCAATGTTGATCTCTCTGTGTTCATTCCTCCCTAGTTGAAATCCAACTTCTGGGATGATTTCCCTCTCACTCACCCAACCATAAAACTGATTTTGGTTGAATGCGGAGAGAAACTTGTAGCTGTTGAAAGAGCTTGAGGATCCAGAGGTTGGTTTCCTGGTTCTTCTTTTCTTTGAGGCTGAGATTTTTTGTGGTGCCATTGGCTTGGGAGAGTTGTAAAAAGAAATAGGGAGTAGGGGGTTTGAAAGAAAGAAAAAGTAAAGCAAGGTTTTGCTCCAACACCAAACTTAGGACTTGATTGACCCAATCAAGAAAAGAAGGAAGAAAGAGGGAGATAGTAGAAGATGAGGAGATATGCGAAGGTGAATGTTGTAGGGGTTGTTGAAGTGGGAAGGGAAGGTGAGGGAGTGAATCTTTTATAGTGGGTGAATGGTTGTGGTTCGGAGGTTGAAATTAAAAGGAATTGAATGTTTTCCCACTTTGGGAAGTGGCGCCTAGCGTGGGGAGAGGCACCAACTTCTCACTCACTGTGTCCTCTGTGTGTGTTGAGTTCCAAAGTGCAAGTACACTTTGACTTCCTTGTTTTTGTGAGTAGTCTTCCATGTGGGTCCCATCTTCTCTCCTGAAATTGAAACTGACCCTATTAGTAATGACAAAATACCCCTTCACATTTCTTCTCATTAAAAGTGAATTGGGTTGCAACTGATGGGTGTCCCTTGGGACACCAAACTTAATTCCTTGGCATCTTAATAAATTGCTTTCATCATTGTGTATTTAATGTGTTCATAAGAGTGGAATAATATAAAACCTTTCATTTTCTTTTGATCCCAACTCCTCTGAATCCATTAACTCACATTCACTCTTGTCTAAGGTATTAACTGCTCTCAACTTGGGTGAATTGGGTACTATGTGATCATTGGTGGTGGCCATACTAAATTTAACCTCTGGCTTACTTTTCAGAATCAATTAGTTGTTTGTAAGCCTAGATTAAGTGGGTGAGAGGCCATACCAAACTTAGCATTTCAGCTAATCCTGAGCCCATTCACCCATCATTAGTCATGCATTCATCAAGTTGCAAATCCCAAATAAAAGAGAGTAAAAAAAATATTGATCTACTATCAAACAAATATCAAACAACTAATCCTAAAAGTTGAAAATATCACAAAAATTAAACTATTTCTAGAAAAGCAATTGAATCAAAAAGGATAAAGTGTTGGGGTGCCTCCCAACTAGCGCTTCTTTATTGTCATTAGCTTGACATTCCTCCATCTTTGGTTGAGCTTGTAGCTCACTCTCTGCTCCTCCAATGAGCCTCCCAAGTAGTGTTTGAGTCTATGGCCATTGACAGAGAAAGTTCTCTGAGTATTGTCTTCCATGAGCTCCACAGGACCATAGGGAAACACCTTGAATATGGTGAAAGGTCCTGACCATCGAGACTTAAGTTTCCCAGGGAAGAACTTGAGTCTTGAGTTGTAGAGTAACACTTTTTGTCCTTTAATGAACTCTCTTTTTGCTATCCTTTGGTCATGCCACCTTTTTGTGTTTTCTTTGTAGATTTTTGCATTCTCATATGCTTGATTTCTAAACTCTTCCAGCTCATTAAGTTGCATTAATCTCTTTTCTCCAGCAGTCTTTTCATCAAAATTGAGTAGTTTTAGTGCCCAAAAAGCTATGTGCTCTAATTCAACTGGTAAGTGGCAAGCCTTGCCGAATACTAGTTGGTATGGTGACATCCCAATGGGGGTCTTGAATGCTGTCCTGTAGGCCCATAGAGCATCGTCTAGCTTCCTAGACCAGTCTTTTTGTAAACTTCCAACATTTTTTTCTAGTATTCATTTCAACTCTCTGTTTGAGATCTCGGCTTGCCCGTTGGTCTGTGGGTGGTGATGAGCGGATAATTTATACGCTTTTTGGCATTGTTTTTAGTTAGTTTTTAGTATGATCTAGTTACTTTTAGGGATGTTTTCATTAGTTTTTATGCTAAATTCACATTTCTGGACTTTACTAGGAGTTTGTGTGTTTTTCTGTGATTTCAGGTATTTTCTGGCTGAAATTGAGAGACCTGAGCAAAACTCTGAAAGAAGGCTGACAAAGGACTGCTGATGCTGTTGGAATCTGACCATCCTGCACTCAAAATAGATTTTCTAGAGATATAGAACTCCAAATGGCACGCTCTTAACGGCGTTGGAAAGTAGACATCCAGAGCTTTCCAGCAATATATAATAGTCCATGTTTTATTCGGGAATTGACGATGTAAACTGGCGCTCAACTCCAGTTTCAGGCTGCATTCAAGAGTCAAACGCCAGAAACACGTCAAGAACCAGAGTTGAACGCCCAAAACACGTTACAACTTGGCGTTCAACTCCAAGAGAAGCCTCAGCTCGTGGATAGATCAAGCTCAGCCCAAACATACATCAAGTGGGCCCCGGAAGTGGATTTATGCATCAATTACTTACTCTTGTAAACCCTAGTAGCTAGTTTAGTATAAATATAACTTTTTACTAGTGTATTATTCGTCTTTTGACTGTTAAGCTTTTTGATCATTCGGTCTTGTGACCACCTGGGGGCTGGCCATTTGGCCATGCCTGGACCTTTCACTTATGTATTTTCAACGGTGGAGTTTCTACACACCATAGATTAAGGGTGTGGAGCTCTGCTGTACCTCAAGTTTTAATGCAATTACTACTATTTTCCATCCAATTCGATTTATTCCTGTTCTAAGATATTCGTTGCACTTCAACTTGATGAATGTGATGATTCGTGACACTCATCATCATTCTCACCTATGAATGCGTGTGACTGACAACCACTTCCGTTCTACCTTAGACCGGGCGCATATCTCTTGGATTCCTTAATCAGAATCTTCGTGCTATAAGCTAGAATTGATGGCGGCATTCAAGAGAATTCGGAAAGTCTAAACCTTGTCTGTGGTATTCCGAGTAGGATTCGAGGATTGAATGACTGTGACGAGCTTCAAACTCTTGAAGGCTGGGCGTTAGTGACAGACGCAAAAGAATCACTGGATTCTATTCCAACCTGATTGAGAACTGACAAATGATTAGCTATGCTGTGACAGAGCATTTGGACCTTTTTCACTGAGAGGATGGGATGTAGCCATTGACAACAGTGATGCCCTACATACAGCTTACCATAGAAAGGAGTGATGAAAAACTAGAAGGAAGAAGTAGGAAAGCAGAGATTCAGAAGGAGCACAACATCTCCATACGCCTATCTGAAATTCCCACCATTAATTTACATAAGTATTTCTATCCTATTTTATTTATCTTTTATTTATCTAATCCAATCACATTTGACTCTGCCTGACTGGGATTTACAAGATGACCATAGCTTGCTTCATACCAACAATCTCTGTGGGATAGACCCTTATTCACGTAAGGTTTATTACTTGGACGACCCAGTACACTTGCTGGTTAGTTGAACGGAGTTGTGGAAAGAAAGTGCTAAGTTAATATATGCACATACCAAAGAGCCATTATCGTGGAATCAATTCCATACAATAATAAAGAGTACGAATCACAATTTCGTCCACCAAGTTTTTGGCGCCGTTGCCGGGGATTGTTCGAGTATGGACAACTAACGGTTCATCTTGTTGCTCAGATTAGGTAATTTTCTTTTATTTTCTTTTAAAAAAAAAGTTTTCAAAAATTTTTTCTTTATTTTCATTTTTCTAAAGAATATTTTCGAAAAAAAATAATAAAAATACAAAAAAATCATAAAATCATAAAAATAAAAAATATTTTGTGTTTCTTGTTTGAGTCTTGAGTCAATTTTTAAGTTTGGTGTTAATTGCATGCTTTAAAAATTTTTCTTGCATTTTTGGAAAATTCATGCATTCATGGTGTTCTTCATGATCTTCAAGTTGTTCTTGACAAGTCTTCTTGTTTGATCTTGATGTTTTCTTGATTTGTATCTTTTGTTATTTTTCATATGCATTTTTCGTTTGTTAGAGTCCATGCATTAAAGATTTCTAAGTTTGGTGTCTTGCATATTTTCTTTGCATAAAAAATTTTTCAAAAATATGTTCTTGATGTTCATCATGATCTTCAAAGTGTTCTTGGTGTTCATCTTGACATTCATAGTGTTCTTGCATGCATTAAGTGTTTTGATCCAAAATTTTCATGTTTTGGGTCATATTTGTGTTTTTCTCTCTCATAATTAAAAATTCAAAAATAAAAAAATATCTTCTCCTTATTTCTCTCCAAAATTTTCGAAAATTTGAGTTGACTTAGTCAAAAATTTTTAAAATTAGTTGTTTCTCACAAGTCAAGTCAAATTTTCAATTTTAAAAAAAAATCTTATCTTTTCAAAACTTTTTCAAATCAAATCTTTTTCATTTTTATCTTATTAATTTCGAAAATGTCAAAATGTTTTTTTTTTAAAAAAAATATTTTTCTTAATATTATTTCAAATTTTCGAAAATTATGCTAACAATTAATGTGATTGATTCAAAAATTTGAATTTTGTTACTTTCTTGTTAAGAAAGGTTCAATCTTTAAATTCTAGAATCTTATCTTTTAGTTTCTTGTTAGTTAAGCAATTAATTTTAATTTTAAAAATTAAATCTTTTTCAACCATATCTTTTTATCATATCTTCTTATCTTATCTTTTTATCATATCTTGTTATCTTATCTTTTTATCATATCTTTTTCAAAATTTTATCTTTTTCAAAAATTTGATTTTAAAATATCTTATCTAACTCCTTATCTTCTTATCTTTTCAAATTTGATTTTAATATCTTTTTCAACTAACTATTTGACTTTTTGTTAGTTTCTTATCTTTTTAAAAACCACCTAACTACTTTTTCCTCTTTAATCTTCGAAAATATCTCATCTCTTTTTCAAAAATTCTTTTTAATTGTTTTAAATTTTAATCTTAATCATATCTTATCTTTAATTTTCGAAAATCACTAACTACTTTTTCAAAATTATTTTCGAATTCCCTCTCTCCTCTCTTCTTCTATTTATTTTTTTTATTTACTAACACTTCTCTTCATCCTAAAATTCGAACCCCCCCTTCTCTCTTTGAGTTCGAATTTTCCTCTTCTCCTTCCTATCCTTCTTCTTCTTCTACTAATAATAAGGATCCTCTTTGCCCATATATAGAGGATTCCTCTTCCTTTTCTTTTGCTCTTCTCTTTCATATGAGCAGGAATAAAGAAAAAGGCACTCTTGTTGAAGCTGATACCTGAACCTGAAAGGACTCTAAAGAGAAAACTAAGAGAAGCTAAATTACAACAATCCAGAGGCAACCTTTCTGAAATTTTTGAACAAGAGAAGGAGATGGCAGCCGAACCCAGCAACAATAATGCAAGGAGGATGCTTGGTGATTTCGCTAAACCAACGTCCAAGTTTGATGGAAGAAGCATCTCAATTCCTGCCATTAGAGCAAACAATTTTGAGTTGAAACCTCAATTAGTTGCTTTGATGCAACAGAACTGCAAGTTTCATGGACTTCCATCTGAAGATCTTTATCAATTTTTAACTGAGTTCTTGCAGATTTGTGAGACTGTTAAGACGAATAGAGTAGATCCTGAAGTCTACAGGCTCATGCTTTTCCCTTTTGCTGTAAGAGATAAAGCTAGAACATGGTTGGACTCACAACCTAAAGATAGCCTGGACTCCTGGGATAAGCTGGTCACGGCCTTCTTGGATAAATTCTTTCCTCCTCAAAAGCTGAGCAAGCTTAGAGTGGATGTTCAGACCTTCAAGAAAAAAGATGGTGAATCCTTCTATGAAGCTTGGGAAAGATACAAGCAGATGACCAAAAGGTGTCCTTCTGACATGTTTTCAGAATGGACCATATTAGATATATTCTATTATGGTCTATCTGAGTTTTCCAAGATGTCATTGGACCATTCTGCAGGTGGATCCATTCACCTAAAGAAAATGCCTACAGAAGCTTGATGAGCGGATAATTTGTACCCTTTTTGGCATTATTTTTAGTATGTTTTTAGTAGTTTTAGTTGAGTTCTTAGTATATTTTTATTAGTTTTTAGTTAAAATTCACTTTTCTGAACTTTACTATGAGTTTGTGTGTTTTTCTGTGATTTCAGGTATTTTCTGGCTGAAATTGAGGGACCTGAGCAAAAATCTGATCCAGAGACTGAAAAGGACTGCAGATGCTGTTGGATTCTGACCTCCCTGCACTCGAAGTGGATTTTCTGGAGCTACAGAAACCCAATTGGCGCGCTCTCAACGGCGTTGGAAAGTAGACATCCTGGGCTTTCCAGCAATATATGATAGTCCATACTTTGCCCAAGATTTGATGGCCCAAACCGGCGTTCAAATTCACCCTCAGAAATTCCAGCGTTAAACGCCGGAACTGGCACCTAAATGGGAGTTAAACGCCCAAACTGGCATAAAAGCTGGCGTTTAACTCCAGGAAGAGTCTCTACACGAAATTGCTTCATTGCTCAGCCCAAGCACACACCAAGTGGGCCCGGAAGTGGATTTTTATGTCATTTACTCATCTCTGTACACCCTAGGCTACTAGTTTTCTATAAGTAGGACCTTTTGCTATTGTATTTTCATCGAGGGCCTTTTGATCATGTTTTATGATTGAACTCACTTTGGGAGGCTGGCCATTCGGCCATGCCTAGACCTTGTTCTTATGTATTTTCAACGGTGGAGTTTCTACACACCATAGATTAAGGTGTGGAGCTCTGCTGTACCTCGAGTATTAATGCAATTACTATTGTTCTTCTATTCAATTCCGCTTGTTCTTTGTCCAAGATATCACTTGTTCTTCAACTTGATGAATGTGATGATCCGTGACACTCATCATCATTCTCACCTATGAGCAAGGTGACTGACAACCACTTCTGTTCTACAAGCAATCAAGGCTCTAGTGAATATCTCTTGGATTCCTGATACACGATGCATGGTTGATCGCCTGACAACCGAGTGCTCGCCTGACAAACGAGCCAGCCATTCCGTGAGATCAGAGTCTTCGTGGTATAGGCGAGAACTGATGGCGGCATTCAAGAGAATCCGGAAGGTCTAAACCTTGTCTGTGGTATTCTGAGTAGGATTCAATGATTGAATGACTGTGACGTGCTTCAAACTCCTAGCAGGCGGGGCGTTAGTGACAGACGCAAAAGAATCAATGGATTCTATTCCGGCCTGACCGAGAACCGACAGCTGATTAGCCATATGCTGTGACAGAGCATAGGAACATTTTCACTGAGAGGATGGGAGGTAGCCACTGACAACAATGAAACCCTACACAAGCTTGCCATGGAAAGGAGTAAGAAGGATTGGATGAAGACAGTAGGAAAGCAGAGAGACGGAAGGGAAGGCATCTTCATACGCTTGTCTGAAGTTCCTACCAATGAATTACATAAGTACCTCTATCTTTATCTTTATGCTTTATTCGTATACCACTATACCCATTTGAGTCTGCCTGACTGAGATCTACAAGGTGACCATAGCTTGCTTCATACCAACAATCTCCGTGGGATCGACCCTTACTCACGTAAGGTATTACTTGGACGACCCAGTGCACTTGCTGGTTAGTTGTGCAAAGTTGTGTAGTGATCACAATTTCGCGCACCAAGTTTTTGGCGCCGTTGCCGGGGATTGTTTGTGTATGGACAACTGACGGTTCATCTTGTTGCTTAGATTAGGTATTTTTCTTCAGAGTTCTTAAGAATGAATTCTAGTGTTTCAAGATAATCTGTTGAAATCTGGCTGGCTGAGAAGCCATGTCTAATCTTATTGGACCGAGGTTTCAACTGATCATCACAAGAGCTTGTTGATCTCTATCAATCTTGTTATTGGAGCAATGATCTGCTAAGGCTTGGCTGGCCATTGGCCATGTCTAGTGTTTTGGACCGAAGCTTTCTTTGAAAGCTTGGCTGGCTGTGAAGCCATGTCTAATTCCTGGACCGGAGTCTTAGACTAGCATTGCAATGATTCCTGGAATTCAAATTAAGAATTCTGAAACTTTTATTTTCTATTTACATATAATTTTCGAAAAAAGCACAAAAAAAATTTAAAAATCATAAAAACCAAAAATATTTTATGTTTCTTGTTTGAGTTTAGTGTCTAATTTTAAGTTTGGTGTCTTGCATGTAATGTTTATTTGATCTTGGTTCTATTTTCAAGTCAATAGTACAGGGAACTGAAGATTCAGAACATGCAGCAGAGGAATTACACAGAAAAAGCTGGGCGTTCAAAACGCCCAGTGAAGAAGGACAGACTGGCGTTTAAACGCCAGCCAGGGTGCCTGGTTGGGCGTTTAACGCCCAAAAAGGTAGCATTTTGGGCGTTAAATGCCAGAATGGATACTGTTCATACCCTGACCGAGCTCTCCAAACTCGGTAATGCTGATAGAAGGCCCGACCTCGACCCAAGGCCCACGTTCGAGGTCGGACCTCGGACAAACAGGCCAAAGAAAGGCCCATCAGAAGGAACTAAGCCCAAAACCTAAAGGCCGAAAGGGCCTGGGAAAGGCGGTTCCGCAAAGATAGAGATGAATCTCCCAAAAGATAAGATAAGATAAGAATATCTTATCCAGGGATGATCGCAGCCAACTACTATAAATACACTGGAGCACCCAGGTATAACTCATACTCTAATTCTACTTGATATCTGCTTGGACCCATGCTAACTTAAGCATCGGAGTGTCATTGCAGGTACAACCCCCCGCCGTTCAGCACAACCAGCTCGGGTCACAGACCCCCCACCTCGGGCCTTGCCAGAAGACCGAGCTACACGTTTCAGGTAACCCTCGGAACATTGGCGCCGTTGCCGGGGAACCTGGAAGTCATCCCTTTACCATGGCGGACGACCCTCCCAACAATAACCACGCCACATCAGAACAAGAAGAGGAAGTTGACACCGGAGAACGGCCGGACAGCCCTCTATCACCACGCACTCCAGGAGGAAACAAACAGAATCGCCCAAAGACATCACCCCCAGACAAAGATCCACAAAATCCCGAAAGAGAAAAAAGTTCGGAGATTCTGGAAACAGTTCGGGCACAACAAAGCCGGCTGAGACAACTCGAAGAGGACGCAAAGAAGCAGAAGGAAACTGAACAGGATCTGAGAAGGGAAGCTCGCAAACGCAGAGAATTGGAAGAAAAACTGCGGAAGATAGAGGCCAACCTAAAAGATAGGACGGAACACGGCACCACTCCCGAAAGCAACCATGATCCCTTCACACAAGAGATCATGAAAGAGAAGGTACCGCGAAACTTCAAACCACCAGATATGGACCTCTACGACGGCACCACCGATCCAAGTCATCACCTCAGCAATTTCAGAAGCAGAATGTACTTAGTCGACGCCTCCGACGCGATTCGATGCAAAGCCTTCCCCACCACTCTCACTAAGTCAGCCATGAAGTGGTTCGACAACCTGCCACCAGGATCAATCTCCAGCTTTGAAGACCTGACCAAAAAATTCTTAACAAGGTTCTCTATTCAAAAGGACAAGGCAAAACATGCCCCCAGCCTACTCGGGATCAAACAAGGCAACCGAGAAACTCTCAGAGAGTACATGGAGCGATTCAACAAGGCCTGCCTGGACATACAACACTTGTCCACGGAAGCAGCCATCATGGGACTAGCAAACGGCCTAAAAGAAGGACCGTTTAGCCAATCCCTATCCAAAAGATACCCGACTTCCTTATACGAAGTACAAGAACGGGCAGGAAAGTATATCAACATGGAAGAAACCTCCCAGCTGAGAGACTCTTCCAGGAAGGAGTCAACCTACCCGCCCCGAGGTCGAGATCGGGAACAGAAAAAGAAAGAAGAATCCAACTCGGACAAGCCACGAAAATACCACAGCTACATTCCCCTCCGAGTCTCCCTGGTAGACGTCTACAGAGAAGTATGCCACACCGAGAAGATCCCACCACCCAAACCTCTGAAGCACAAGAGAGCAGGAAGAGATCGGTCCGAGTACTGCGAATATCACAGACTCTACGGCCACTCTACTAACGACTGCCACGACCTAAAGAATGTTATAGAAAAGCTAGCCAGAGAGGGAAAACTCGACAGATACATAGCTGAGAAAGGAGAAGAAACCAGAAAGAGAAGACGGGAGATAACGAAGATCGGGCCGAGCAAACACGAACCCCGCGAACTCCTGAAAGGCACATACACATGATAAACGGAGGTTTCGCAGGGGGAGGGACATCCAAATCCTCACGGAAGAGACACCTCAAAGAAGTCTACCATGTCCGAGAAGACAGCCCCTTACCCGAGTTACCTACTATCTCATTTACCCGAGAAGATGCTCTTGGAATAATACCCGGACACGACGACCCTATGGTGATCACCATCATCCTAGCCAATGCCAACTTACATCGAACCCTGATCGACCAAGGAAGCTCAGCAGATATCCTGTTCAAAGCAGCCTTCGACAAGCTCGGACTCGAAGAAAAAGAGCTAAAAGCCTATCCCACTGACCTGTTTGGACTAGGAGATACCCCGATCCGCCCCTTGGGATACATCTCATTACACACTACCTTTGGAAAAGGCGAGCAAACCAAAACACTAAGCATCGACTACATTGTAGTCGACGTCACTTCAGCATACAATGCCCTCATCGGACGACCAACCCTAAACAGACTAGCGGCTATAGTCTCGACCCCACACCTCTGTATGAAGTTCCCTACCGCAAAGGGAATCGCTACCCTAAAAGGCGACCAAAAACTAGCACGACGATGCTACAACGAAAGCCTGAGCCTAAAAGGGAAAGAGGTCAACACAATAGAACTCGGGCGAGTCCAAGCCCGAGAAGATCTTCGGCCACAACCAGAAGGAGAGACCGAAAAGATCCAGATCGGGAACACACCCGAGAAAGTAACAAACATAGGGGCAAACCTCGAGGCAGGCCTAAAGGAGGAACTCACAACCCTCTTAAGGGAGAATTCCGACCTCTTCGCCTGGAAAGCCTCCGATATACCAGGCATAAGCCCCGACCTGATGTGCCATAAGCTATCAGTATACCCGGGATCCCGACCTGTCCAACAAAGACGCAGGAAGCTCGGGCCCGAACGCATGCAAGCAATAGAAGAACAAGTGCAAGCACTACTAGATGCAGGGTTCATTAGGGAAGTAAAGTACCCCCTATGGCTCGCAAACGTGGTCCTAGTGAAGAAGCCCAATGGAAAATGGAGGATGTGCGTCGACTACACGGATCTCAACAAAGCCTGCCCCAAAGATCCATATCCACTACCGAACATCGACGCCTTAGTCGATGCCGCTTCGGGCTACAGATACCTCTCCTTCATGGATGCATACTCGGGATACAATCAAATCCCGATGATGGACCCGACCAAGAAAAGACCTCGTTCATAACCCCAAGGGCAAACTACTGCTACGTAGTAATGCCCTTCGGGCTGAAGAACGCGGGGGCAACCTACCAGAGGCTAATGAACAAAGTGTTCTCAGAACACATCGGGCTACAGCTAGAGGTGTACGTCGACGACATGCTAGTAAAGACACAAGAAGACAGAAACTTGGTGGCCGACCTCAGCCGTATCTTCGACACCCTCCGGAAACACAACATGAGACTTAACCCGACAAAGTGCACCTTCGCCGCAGAAGCCGGGAAGTTCTTAGGCTTCATGCTGACTCAGAGAGGCATCGAAGCAAACCCGGACAAATGCCAAGCAATACTCAATATGAAAAGCCCGACGTGTGTCAAAGAAGTACAACAACTAAATGGGAGACTAGCCGCCCTATCAAGATTCTTGGCAGGATCAGCGATAAGATCACTCCCTCTCTACTCACTCCTAAAGAAAGGGAAACCCTTCTCTTGGACCCCGGAATGCGAAAAGGCCTTCCAAGAATTCAAGGAATTCCTCGGGCAGCCACCAATCTTAACCCGACCTCTAAAAGGGGAAGAGCTCGTACTATACCTGTCGGTCGGACATCGGGCAGTCGCCTCGGCACTAATACGAGAAAATGAGGAGGGGCAACACCCCACATACTTCGTAAGCAAAGCACTACAAGGGGCCGAATTAAACTATCAGAAAATAGAGAAATTCGCCTATGCACTAGTGTTCACAGCTCGGAGACTCCGCCCCTACTTTCAAGCCCACACCATCAAAGTCCGGACAAACCAACCCATGAGACACATCCTACAAAAGACAGACATGGCAGGACGAATCCTACAATGGGCGGTGGAATTGTCCGAGTTCGACCTCCACTATGAAGCCCGGACTGCCATAAAATCTCAATACCTAGCCGACTTCGTCGCAGAATACACTGAGACCCCGGGAACCCCACTCTCATGGAATCTGTATGTCGACGGATCCTCAAACAAAACAGAAAGCGGGGCCGGTGTTATACTCGAAAGCGATCAAGGAACACGGATTGAGCTATCCCTAAAATTCGAGTTCCAGGCCTCAAATAACCAAGCCGAATACGAAGCCCTACTAGCGGGACTAAAACTAGCCGAAGAGGTCAGAGCAAAGAGGATCACGATCTTCAGCGACTCCCAGGTCGTCACATCACAAGTAAATGGAAGCTACCAGGCCAAAGACCCTACTATGAAAAAATACCTGGACCAAACACAGGCGCAATTACGACACTTCCCGGAAATACAAATCCAGCACATACCCCGGGAGCAAAATGCCCGGGCAGACGCCCTCTCAAAACTTGCTAGCACCAAGCCCGGAGGGAACAACAGAAGTCTCCTCCAAGAAACTCTACAATCCCCCTCCGTGTTGAGGGAGGAAGAAATACTAAATATATCCGGGCAACAACAAGGATGGATAACCCCCATACTCAACTATCTGAAATCGGGAACTCTCCCCGCCGAAAGAAAAGAAGCTAAAAGGCTTACAAAAGACGCCCAGAACTACACGTTAATCCACGACGTATTATACAGAAGAGGATTCTCAAACCCCCTCCTGAGGTGCGTCCCGACCACAGAAACAAAGAGCGTCCTCGAAGAAGTCCACAAAGGCATGTGTGGGAACCATCTCGGAGCCCGGGCCCTGTCCAAGAAAATAGTCAGAGCCGGGTTCTACTGGCCGACCTTGCAAAGAGACGCGGCAGAGTTTGTGAAAATATGCCCCCCCTGCCAAAAAAACGCCAATTTTCACAAAGCACCGCCCGAAGACCTCATAAGCATCACCGCACCATGGCCCTTCGCAAAGTGGGGACTCGACCTACTCGGCCCATTCCCACAAGGACCGGGGCAAGTCAAGTACCTCATAGTAGGGGTCGACTACTTCACAAAGTGGATCGAGGCTGAACCCTTAGCCACTATTACGGCTCAGAAAAGCCGTAAATTCCTATACAAAAACATTGTCACGAGGTTCGGAGTCCCCTACTCCATCACAACAGACAATGGAACACAGTTCACAGACACAAGTTTTCAGAACTTGGTGGCCGAGCTAAAAATCAAACAGCAGTTCACATCGGTCGAACACCCGCAAGCCAATGGACAAGCAGAGGCCGCAAATAAAGTCATCTTGGCCGGTTAAAACGAAGACTCCAAGAGGCCAAAGGGGCATGGGCCGATGAACTCCCCCAGGTATTATGGGCATATCGGACAACCCCGCACTCTACAACAGGAGAATCCCCATTCCGACTAGCCTACGGAATGGAGGCAATGATTCCCGTCGAAATAGACGAAGGATCACCCAGAACCATCTTCTACAACGAAGGAGGCAACCCTCAGGCACAAAGGGGAGAACTCGACCTCCTACCCGAGGTCCGAGAAAGAGCCCGAATCAGAGAAGAAGTCTTAAAACGACGAACGGCCCTCAGATATAACCGAAAGGTGATAAAACGAAGCTTCTCCACTCACGATCTGATTTTAATCCGAAACGACATCGGAACACAAAAATCGGGAGAAGGAAAGCTAGCCGCAAATTGGAAGGGGCCCTACAAAGTAACAGAAATCTTAGGGACAGGCTACTACAAGATATCCGACCTAGAAGGCAATGAGCTGCCCAGAACCTGGCACGCCTGTAACCTAAGACGATACTACAGCTAGAATAACTTAACCCGAGGTGTACTCTTTTTCCCCACGAGGGTTTTTTAATGAGACACCCGGTTAAGTAGGACACCCGACCTAGTCAAAAGGGTAAACACTTTGTACATATTCTTCTTTTTAATACTAATCAAATTTCTTTATTTTCTCTTTCTCGTTATAAAGCATATCCTAAAAAGTACCCCACCAAGGCGCATTAATTTATGCTCGGCAAAACGCAAAAAATCATTTGCCAAAGGCCATACGAGGTCGGCAAAGATGAAGCGACGAGGTTCAAATTAATGTGAGAAGTTATAAAAGTAACTCTGAAATGGCTCAAAAAGCCAAATAGAAAAGAAGTTACAAAAATAACTTAAAAAAGGCCGACCAAACAACGAAGTCGGACCTGACCAAAGGGGTACTCAAGGATCCCGATGTCCGAGAGTAAACTCGGACCCAAGAAAGAAGCTGGCAAAAGAACCAGGACTTCGAGAAACGCTAGCTAAAAAGTTGTTACCCAAAAACAACTAAAAAGCAAAAAGCGAGAAAGTCAAGGCGCTAGCTAAAAAGTTGTTACCCAAAAACAACTAAAAAGCAAAAGCGAGAAGTCAAGGCGCTAGCTAAAAAGTTGTTACCCAAAAACAACTAAAAAGCAAAAAGCGAGAAAGTCAAGGCGCTAGCTAAAAGTTGTTACCCAAAAACAACTAAAAAGCAAAAAGCGAGAAAGTCAAGGCGCTAGCTAAAAAGTTGTTACCCAAAACAACTAAAAGCAAAAAGCGAGAAAGTCAAGGCGCTAGCTAAAAAGTTGTTACCCAAAAACAACTAAAAAGCAAAAAGCGAGAAAGTCAAGGCACTAGCTAAAAGGTTGTTACCCAAAAACAACTAAAAAGCAAAAAGCGAGAAGTCAAAGCGCTAGCTAAAAAGTTGTTACCCAAAAACAACTAAAAAAGCAAAAGCGGGAAGTCAAACGCTAGCTAAAAAGTTGTTATCCGAGAACAACTAAAAGCATAAAAGCGGAACAAGACAAATCGAAACACAAAGCATGGCATAATAAAGCTACAAGAGTAGCTAAAATAGCAGAACAGGTGTCCAAAATGTTTGCAGAAAACATCCAAAAAACAAAAAGCCCACAGGTCGGGCAAAAGCACAAAAGTACAAAAAATTACAGAGGATCAAGGCCCTTTCCAGACTCCGCATCAACACCTGGCTGAAACATGGATATCGGGACTGCAGGAACAGCACCATCGCTTGGAACCTCCATACCAACTCTATCCTCGGCCAAAGGTGAAGTCGGGTTCACGACCGGAGCCTCGGGGTCGGACACCGGAGCCTTGGGGTCGGACATCGGAACCTCATCCTCAACAGGGGCAGGAACAATCTTCCCCTCCACAACCATGTTATCCGTACTGAACAAACTGAGATCCAATTCGGGAGCAAGAACCCGGACCTGATCCCTCAAATTCACAAACATAGCATCCATACCCTTGGCCACATTATCTTCCAGCTCATAAAAGTCATCCCGAGCAGATTGCAGCTTCTCCTTCGTCTCCACAAGCTCAGCATACAGCTTGGTATAGTTCACCGTCGCCACCCTCGCCATCTCCTCAGACGTCTTCGCCACCGCCACAGCCGCGGTAGCCCTAGTCTTCTCTCCTCCAAAGAGCTCGGCAATCCTAGCATCCTTCAGCTGACTAACCTTATCAAGCTCGGACCGGGCCTTCTCAAGTCGGGAGCTGGTCGCCCCAAGGGGAGCTTTCTTAAACTCCCGAGCAATGGCGGCATGAAGGCTAGCCATCCGAACACAACTCCGCGCCATATACTGAAAGTGATGCTCCATGGACGCATCATCAGTAGAAATAAAAGTCTGAGGAAGAATGTGCTGCTCAACCCAACCGAGAGCATCGAAATCCTTGTCATTGAAACCAGCAGGCTCTCGGGAAGTCTTCTGTTTCTTGGGGGGAGGACCCGAGGTCGAGGTCGGGGAAAGCTGACCGGGTCCGGAGGTCGGAGGATCCTGAGTTATAGCTCGGAACTGAGGGACCGGAATGGTCTTCGACCGAGTCTGAACACCAATTGTAGTCTTCTGCGGAGAAGGTCGGGGAGAAGCTTCAGCCTCGATATTCCGAGATGCCGCAGATTTCTTCGCTCGACGGAGAAACTTCATAGAATCAGCCTGAGAAGACATCTCTGCAGAAACGAAACAAAGAGGTTATCAAACAGAAAGATCAAAACAAAGTCAAAATATGAAAATGAAATCTCAAAAGAGGTCGGGAACTACCTAACTCGGAACGGAGAAGGCTTGGATCTCCCAACATTTTCTTCGTATCAAAGTGAGGTGCCCGACCCCATAGACTGCTCAACACACCAACGAAAGCCTGTTCCACCTCATCTAGACTCTCGAAAGTGTACTTAACCGACACCACACTCTCTTGCCAACAAAGAGGAAACGAAGGCTCCCCACTCTCATCTAAGAAAAAAGGTCGGACATCTCCAACAGCCCGGACTTTGAAGTAATAGTTTTTGAAATCGTGAAACGACTCATCATACAAAGTGCAAAATTTCCTACCCTGGTTAGCCCTAAACGAAACCCAGGACACCTTCCCAGCACCCGACCCCGGCTTCGTCAGTACAAACAGATAAGAAAAAAGAGAAACAGAAGGGGAGACGCCTAAAATCTGACACAAAAGTTGGAAAAGCTTTAAAAACGCCCAAGAGTTCGGATGGAGTTGTGTAGGGGCAAGGTTACAAGACCAAAGGACCTCGGATTCCAGGTCGGTGAAAGGAAGACGGACACCTAGCTTGGAGAAGAAACAATCATAAGCATAGAAGAAAAGTTTCTCGGAACTCTCTAACGGCGGAAAACATACCCTCTCCTCGGACTCCGGGGCTGCTAACTCGTAATCCCGCTCAGACTCCCTGTTCTCACAAATACTACACTCCCTACGGAACCTAATCAGATACTCAGAATCTACAACAGACGGGACCCTTAAAGGAGCAGGATCTACCCAACCTAGACCACTCGGAATCTTGGTCGACATTGCTTGAAACACCTTTCGAGACATAAAAAAAAATCTTGCCTACAAAGAAAGAATACAACAGCAAGACAAAAATCACACAAAGGCAGAAAAACCAAATTCAACAAAAACAAAAGAAAGCAAAGTTCTTTTACAAACAAGAAGGCAGCAACTCGAATAACAAAAATGGATCGGAGAAAAGAGTCCCCCCACACACACATACAAAGCAATAGCGGCGCCTCTTTTCGGGGCAACCCGGGCATAGAAGATATCAGAAAAAAGAAGCGTACGAAGAATAAAAGCGAAAAAAGCAAACCTGGAAAAGAAGAAAGCGATGAGCTCCGACGAAAGGAAAACGGCGGCGCAGAAAAGAACTCTGAAAAAACGCACAAAAATGGAAGACGAAGAACAGAGAGAAAGAAGAGAAGATGCTCGAAAAGAAGTGATGAATAAACAAAGAAAAATGAAGAAAGGGGCAAATAAATAAAGCCTCCACAGAGCGCCGCACGGAAATCGAGGAAGAAAACGGTAACAAGCAATAAATGCTGAAACGACCGTTTTCAAATTTTGAAAAACTACTATGCCCGAGCTCGACCTTCCGAAAAAAAGACGAACTCGGGCAGGGGCACTGTTCATACCCTGACCGAGCTCTCCAAACTCGGTAATGCTGATAGAAGGCCCGACCTCGACCCAAGGCCCACGTTCGAGGTCGGACCTCGGACAAACAGGCCAAAGAAAGGCCCATCAGAAGGAACTAAGCCCAAAACCTAAAGGCCGAAAGGGCCTGGGAAAGGCGGTTCCGCAAAGATAGAGATGAATCTCCCAAAAGATAAGATAAGATAAGAATATCTTATCCAGGGATGATCGCAGCCAACTACTATAAATACACTGGAGCACCCAGGTATAACTCATACTCTAATTCTACTTGATATCTGCTTGGACCCATGCTAACTTAAGCATCGGAGTGTCATTGCAGGTACAACCCCCCGCCGTTCAGCACAACCAGCTCGGGTCACAGACCCCCCACCTCGGGCCTTGCCAGAAGACCGAGCTACACGTTTCAGGTAACCCTCGGAACAGATACCATTCTGGGCGTTTAACGCCAGGATGGCACAAGAGGGAAGATTTTGTTTTCAAATCAATTTTTTTTCAAGTTTTCAAAGTTTTTCAAAATCAAATCTTTTTCAAATCATATCTTTTCAATCAAATGTTTTCAAAAATCAATTTCTTTCCTTTTTCAAAGATACTTGCTATCAATTAATGATTTGATTGAACATTTCAAGTATGTTGCCTTTTCTGTCGAGAAAGGTTTAATGTTTGAATCATATCTTTTTTTGATAGCCAAGTTATTAATTTTCAAAATCAAATCTTTTTAAAATTGTCTTCAAATCATATTTTCTCAATCACATTTTTTTTTAAAAATCAATCATATCTTCTTAACCTCATCTTTTTCAAAATAGTTTTCAATCAAATCTTTTTGACTTCTAATTTCAAAATCTTTTTCAAAAATCACTTGATTTTTTTTCCCACTCTTATTTTCGAAAATTAATTACTGTTTTTCAAAATGTTTTCGATTTCTTTAACTTAATTTTCGAAAATTCTCTTCCCCTCTTCCCACATCCTTTTATTTATGGAGTACCACTCCTTCTCAATGCACAATTCGAACTCTCTCTGATTAAGTTCGAATTCTTCTACCTCTTTCTTCTATTTTTCTGTTCTTCTGACACCTCAAGGAATCTCTATACTGTGACATAGAGGATTCCACATTTTCTTGTTCTCTTCTCTTTCATATGAGCAGGAGCAGAGACAAAGGCATTCTTGTTGAAGCTGACCCTGAACCTGAAAGGACCTTGAAGCGAAAGCTAAGAGAAGCTAAGGCACAATTCTCTATAGAGGACCTAACAGAAATCTTCAAAGAAGAAGAAGACATGGCAGCCGAAAACAACAACAATGCAAACAATGCAAGGAAGGTGCTGGGTGACTTTACTGCACCTACTCCCGACTTCTATGGGAGAAGCATCTCTATCCCTGCCATTAGAGTAAACAACTTTGAGCTTAAGCCTCAATTAGTTTCTCTAATGCAACAGAATTGCAAGTTTCATGGACTTCCATTGGAAGATCCTCATCATTTTTAGCTGAATTCTTGCAAATCTGTGACACTGTCAAGACTAATGGGGTAGACCCTGAGGTCTATAGACTTATGCTATTCCCTTTTGCTGTAAGAGATAGAGCTAGGACATGGTTGGACTCACAACCTAAAGAAAGCCTGGACTCATGGGAAAAGCTAGTCAGTGCCTTCTTAGCAAAGTTCTTTCCACCTCAAAAATTGAGTAAGCTTAGAGTGGAAGTCCAAACCTTCAGACAAAAGGATGGAGAATCCCTCTATGAAGCTTGGGAAAGATACAAACAATTGATCAGAAAATGTCCATCTGACATGCTTTCTGAATGGAGCATCATAGGTATTTTCTATGATGGTCTCTCTGAACTATCCAAGATGTCTTTGGATAGCTCTGATGGAGGATCTCTTCATTTGAAGAAGACGCCTGCAGAAGCTCAAGAGCTAATTGAAATGGTTGCAAATAACCAATTCATGTACACTTCTGAAAGGAATCCTGTGAACAATGGGACTAATCAGAAGAAAGGAGTTCTTGAGATTGATGCTCTGAATGCCATTCTGGCTCAGAACAAGATATTGACTCAACAAGTCAATTTGATTTCTCAAAGTCTGTCTGGAATGCAAAATGCACCAAGCAGTACTAAGGATGCTTCATCTGAAGAAGAAGCTTATGATCCTGAGAACCCTTCAATGGAAGAGGTGAATTACCTAGGAGAACCCTATGGAAACACCTATAATTCTTCATGGAGAAATCACCCAAATTTCTCATGGAAGAATCAAGAGAGACCTCAACAAGGTTTCAACAACAATAATGGTGGAAGAAACAGGTTTAGCAATGGCAAGCCTTTTCCATCATCTTCTCAGCAACAGACAGAGAATTCTAAGCAGAACCCCTCTGACTTAGCAACTATGGTCTCTGATCTAATCAAAACCACTCAAAGTTTCATGACTGAAACAAGGTCCTCCATTAGGAATTTGGAGGCACAAGTGGGACAGCTGAGTAAGAAAGTTACTGAACTCCCTCCTAGTACTCTCCCAAGCAACACAGAAGAAAATCCAAAAGGAGAGTGCAAGGCCATCAACATGGCCGAATTTGGAGAGGAAGGAGAGGCAGTGAACGCCACTGAGGAAGACCTCAATGGGCGTGCACTGACCTCCACTGAGTTTCCCAATGAGGAACCATGGGAATCTGAGGCTCAAAATGAGACCATAGAGATTCCACTGGACTTACTTCTGCCTTTTATGAGCTCTGATGAGTATTCTTCCTCTGAAGAGGATGAGTATGTCACTGAAGAGCAAGTTGCTAAATACCTTGGAGCAATCATGAAGCTAAATGACAAGTTATTTGGAAATGAGACTTGGGAGAATGAACCTCCTTTGCTCACCAAAGAACTGGGTGACTTGTCTAGGCAGAAATTACCTCAAAAGAGACAAGATCCTGGAAAGTTTTCAATACCTTGTACCATAGGCACCATGACCTTCAAGAAGGCTCTGTGTGACTTAGGGTCAAGTGTAAACCTCGTGCCTCTCTCTGTAATGGAGAAGCTAGGGATCTTTGAGGTGCAAGCTGCAAGAATCTCATTAGAGATGGCAGACAACTCAAGAAAACAAGCTCATGGACTTGTAGAGGATGTTTTGGTGAAGATTGAAAACCATTACATCCCTGCTGATTTCATAGTCCTAGAGACTGGGAAGTGCATGGATGAAACCATCATCCTTGGCAGACCCTTCCTAGCCACAGCAAAGGCTGTGGTTGATATTGATAGAGGTGAACTGATCATTCAAGTGAATGAAGAATCCTTTGTGTTTAAGGCTCAAGGATATCCCTCTGTCACCATGGAGAGGAAGCATGAAGAGCTTCTCTCAAATCAGAGTCAAACAGAGCCCCCACAGTCAAACTCTAAGTTTGGTGTTGGGAGGCCACAACCAAACTCTAAGTTTGGTGTTGAACCCCCACATTCAAACTCTAAGTTTGGTGTTGGGAGGTTCCAACATTGCTCTGAGAAAATGTAAGGCTCCATGAGAGCCATCTGTCAAGCTACTGACATTAAAGAAGCGCTTGTTGGGAGGCAACCCAATGTTATATGTTATCTATTTCTCTTTGTTATTTTATGTTTTTTGTAGGTTGATGATCATAAGAAGTCACAAAATCAATGAAAAAAGCAAAAACAGAATGAAAAACAGGAAGAAAAACAGCACACCCTGGAGGAAGAACCCACTGGCGTTTAAACGCCAGTGAGGCTAGCAGTTGGGCGTTTAACGCCCAGTCTGGCACCATTCTGGGCGTTTAACGCCAGAAAGGGGCACCAGACTGGCGTTAAACGCCAGAAAAGGGCAAGAACCTGGCGTTAAACGCCAGGAATGGGCACCAGCCCGGCGTTTAACGCCAGAAATGGCTCAAAACGTGATTTTGAATGCCATTTGGTGCAGGGATGACTTTTCCTTGACACCACAGGATCTGTGGACCCCACAGGATCCCCACCAACCCCACCACTCTCTCTCTCTCCTTCACCCATTCACCAATCACCTCAATACCTCTTCCCCAAAAACCCCCCACCTATCAAATCCCACTATCATCTTGACTCCTTCATTTTCACACACCCTAAACACTACTTCTTCCCCTTTTGGCCGAACCACAAAGCCATCTCCCTCTCCTCCATTTCTTCTTCTTCTATTCTCTTCTTTCTTCTTTTGCTCGAGGACGAGCAAACCTTTTAAGTTTGGTGTGGTAAAAGCGTTGCTTTTCATTTTTCCATAACCATTTATCGCATCCAAGGCCGGAGAAACCTCTAGAAAGAGGAAAGGGAAGGCAAAAGCCTCCTCCTCCGAGTCATGGGAGATGGAGAGATTCATCTCAAGGGTGCATCAAGACCACTTCTATGAAGTTGTGGCCATGAAGAAGGGTCAACTTTGATCAAAGGTTGGACCAAGTCCTCATAGATATTTATGAAGAGGGCGCTCAATGAAAGAGAGATTCAAGAGGGAAGCCAGTTCAACTGAGAAGGCATGACCTCAAGCCCATCACTAAGAAAAGGATGGAGCAAACAAGAGACCCCTCTCATCATGAGATCCCTGAGATGCCTCAAGGGATGCACTTTCCTCCACAAGACTATTGGGAGCAACTGAACACCTCCCTAGGAGAATTGAGTTCCAACATGGGACAACTAAGGGTGGAGCACCAAGAACATCCCATCCTCCTCCATGAAATTAAAGAAGATCAAAGAATCATGAGAGAGGAGCAACAAAGTCAAGGAAGAGACATTGAGGAGCTCAAGCACTCCATAAGACCTTCAAGAGGAAGAACAAGCCGCCATCACTAAGGTGGACCCGTTCTTTAATCTCCTTGTTCTTTATTTTCTTGTTTTTCGAAAATTTATGCTTTATGTTTATCCATGTTTGTGTCTTATGATCATTAGTGTCTTAGTGTCTATGCCTTAAAGTTATGAATGTCCTATGAATCCATCACCTTTCTTAAATGAAAACTGTTTTTATCACAAAAGAACAAGAAGTACAGGATTTCGAATTCATCTTTAAAACTAGCTTAATTAGTTTGATGTGGTGGCAATGCTTTTGTTCTCTGAATGTATGCTTAAACAGTGCATATGTCTTTTGAATTTGTTGTTCATGAATGTTAAAATTGTTGGCTCTTGAAAGAATGGTGAAAAAGGAGACATGTTACTGAGGATCTGAAAAATCATAAAAATGATTCTTGAAGTAAGAAAAAGCAGTGAATACAAAAAAAAAAAAGAAGGAAGGAGAAAAACGAAAAAAAGGGGAGAAAGAAAAAGAAAAAGAAAAAGAAAGAAATAAAGTTGTGATCCAAGGCAAAAAGAGTGTGCTTAAGAACCCTGGACACCTCTAATTGGGGACTCTAGCAAAGCTGAGTCACAATCTGAAAAGGTTCACCCAATTATATGTCTGTGGCATGTATGTATCCGGTGGTAATACTGGAAGACAGAGTGCTTTGGGCCACGGCCAAGACTCAATAAGTAGCTGTGTTCAAGAATCATCATACTTAACTAGGAGAATCAATAACACTATCTGGATTCTGAGTTCCTAAAGAAGCCAATCATTCTGAATTTCAAAGGATAAAGTGAGATGCCAAAACTGTTCGGAGGCAAAAAGCTACTAGTCCCGCTCATCTAATTTGGAGCTATGTTTCATTGATAATTTGGAGTCTATAGTATATTCTCTTCTTTTTATCTTATTTGATCTTCAGTTGCTTGAGGACAAGCAACAATTTAAGTTTGGTGTTGTGATGAGCGGATAATTTGTAGCCTTTTTGGCATTGTTTTTAGTATGTTTTTAGTAGTTTTAGTTGAGTTCTTAGTATATTTTTATTAGTTTTTAGTTAAAATTCACTTTTCTGGACTTTACTATGAGTTTGTGTGTTTTTCTGTGATTTCAGGTATTTTCTGGCTGAAATTGAGGGACCTGAGCAAAAATCTGATCCAGAGACTGAAAAGGACTGCAGATGCTGTTGGATTCTGACCTCCCTGCACTCGAAGTGAATTTTCTGGAGCTACAGAAGCCCAATTGGCGCGCTCTCAACGGCGTTGGAAAGTAGACATCCTGGGCTTTCCAGCAATATGATAGTCCATACTTTGCCCAAGATTTGATGGCCCAAACCGGCGTTCAAAGTCACCCTCAGAAATTCCAGCGTTAAACGCCGGAACTGGCACCTAAATGGGAGTTAAACGCCCAAACTGGCATAAAAGCTGGCGTTTAACTCCAGGAAGAGTCTCTACACGAAATTTCTTCATTGCTCAGCCCAAGCACACACCAAGTGGGCCCGGAAGTGGATTTTTATGTCATTTACTCATCTCTGTACACCCTAGGCTACTAGTTTTCTATAAGTAGGACCTTTTGCTATTGTATTTTCATCGAGGGCTTTTTGATCATGTTTTATGATTGAACTCACTTTGGGAGGCTGGCCATTCGGCCATGCCTAGACCATGTTCTTATGTATTTTCAACGGTGGAGTTTCTACACACCATAGATTAAGGTGTGGAGCTCTGCTGTACCTCGAGTATTAATGCAATTACTATTGTTCTTCTATTCAATTCCGCTTGTTCTTTGTCCAAGATATCACTTGTTCTTCAACTTGATGAATGTGATAATCCGTGACACTCATCATCATTCTTACCTATGAGCAAGGTGACTGACAACCACTTCTGTTCTACAAGCAATCAAGGCTCTAGTGAATATCTCTTGGATTCCTGATACACGATGCATGGTTGATCGCCTGACAACCGAGTGCTCGCCTGACAAACGAGCCAGCCATTCCGTGAGATCAGAGTCTTCGTGGTATAGGCGAGAACTGATGGCGGCATTCAAGAGAATCCGGAAGGTCTAAACCTTGTCTGTGGTATTCTGAGTAGGATTCAATGATTGAATGACTGTGACGTGCTTCAAACTCCTAGCAGGTGGGGCGTTAGTGACAGACGCAAAAGAATCAATGGATTCTATTCCGGCCTGACCGAGAACCGACAGCTGATTAGCCATATGCTGTGACAGAGCATAGGAACATTTTCACTGAGAGGATGGGAGGTAGCCACTGACAACGGTGAAACCCTACACAAGCTTGCCATGGAAAGGAGTAAGAAGGATTGGATGAAGACAGTAGGAAAGCAGAGAGACGGAAGGGAAGGCATCTTCATACGCTTGTCTGAAGTTCCTACCAATGAATTACATAAGTACCTCTATCTTTATCTTTATGCTTTATTCGTATACCACTATACCCATTTGAGTCTGCCTGACTGAGATCTACAAGGTGACCATAGCTTGCTTCATACCAACAATCTCCGTGGGATCGACCCTTACTCACGTAAGGTATTACTTGGACGACCCAGTGCACTTGCTGGTTAGTTGTGCAAAGTTGTGTAGTGATCACAATTTCGCGCACCAAAGCTCAAGAACTTATTGACATCGTTGCAAATAACCAATTCATGTACACTTCTGAGAGGAATTTCGTGAATAGTGGGACGCCTCAGAGGAAGGGAGTTCCTGAAATTGATGCTCTGAATGCCATATTGGCTCAGAACAAAGTGTTGACTCAGCAAGTCAACATAATCTCTCAAAGTCTGAATGGATGGCAAAATGCATCCAACAGTACTAAAGAGGCAGCTTCTGAAGAAGCTTATGATCCTGAAAACCCTGCAATGGTAGAGGTTAATTACATGGGTGAACCTTATGGAAACACCTATAATTCATCATGGAGAAATCATCCAAATTTCTCATGGAAGGATCAACAAAAGCCTCAACAAGGCTTTAATAATGGTGGAAGAAACAAGCTTAGCAATAACAAGCCTTTTCCATCATCTTCTCAGCAACAGATAGAGAATTCTGAGCAGAGCCCTTCTAATTTAGCAAATTTAGTCTCTGATCTGTCAAAGGCCACTTTAAGTTTCATGAGTGAAACAAGGTCCTCCATTAGAAATTTGGAGGCACAAGTGGGCCAGCTGAGTAAGAAAATTATTGAAACTTCTCCCAGTATTCTCCCAAGCAATACAGAAGAGAATCCAAAAGGAGAGTTGATGAGCGGATAATTTATACGCTTTTTGGCATTGTTTTTAGGTAGTTTTTAGTAAGTTCAAGCTACTTTTAGGGATGTTTTCATTAGTTTTTATGTTAAATTCACATTTCTGGACTTTACTATGAGTTTGTGTGTTTTTCTGTGATTTCAGGTAAATTCTGACTGAAATTGAAGGATTTGAGCAAAACTCTAAAAAAGGCTGACAAAAGGACTGCTGATGCTGTTGGAATCTGACCTCCCTGCACTCGAAATGGATTTTTTGGAGCTACAGAACTCCAATTGGCGCGCACTCAACGGCGTTGGAAAGTAGACATCCAGGGCTTTCCAGCAATATATAATAGTCCATACTTTATTCGGAAATTGACGACGTAACTTGGCGTTAAACGCCAAGTTCATGCTGCTGTCTAGAGTTAAACGCCAGAAAAACGTCATGATCCGGAGTTGAACGCCCAAAACACGTCATAACTCGGAGTTCAACTCCAAGAGATGCCTCAGCTCGTGGATTGATCAAGCTCAGCCCAAGCATACACCAAGTGGGCCCCGGAAGTGGATTTATGCATCAATTACTTACTCATGTAAACCCTAGGAGCTAGTTTATTATAAATAGGATGATTTACTAATGTTTTAAGAATCTTTGGTCTCAGTTTTGTTTTATTCTTCATCCTAAGAGGCTATTGATCACGTTTTAGGGGGCTGGCCATTCGGCCATGCCTGAACCTTTTACTTATGTATTTTCAACGGTGGAGTTTCTGCACACCATAGATTAAGGGTGTGGAGCTCTGCTGTACCTCAAGTATTAATGCAGTACTATTTTCTTTTATTCAATTCTCTCTTATTCTTATTCCAAGATATTCATTCGCACCCAAGAACATGATGAATGTGATGATTAGATAACCCTCATTATCATTCTCACTTATGAACGCACGTGATTGACAACCACTTCCGTTCTACATGCAACAGAGCTTGAATGCGTATCTCTTAGATTCCCCAACAGAATCTTCGTGGTATAAGTTAGATAGATGGCGGCATTCATGAGAATCCGGAAAGTCTAAACCTTGTCTATGGTATTCCGAGTAGGATTCTACGATTGAATGACTGTGACGAGCTTCAAACTCCTGAAGGCTGGGCGTGATGACAAGCGCAAAAGAATCAATGGATTCTATTCCAACCTGATTAAGAACCGACAGATGATTAGCCATGCGAGTGACAGCCGCAGAGGACCATTTTCACTAAGAGGATGGGATGTAGCCACTGACAACGGTGATGCCCTACATACAACTTGCCATGGAAAGGAGTAAGAAGAATTGAGTTGAAGCAATAGGAGAGCAGGCGTCCTTGAGCCATACAGTACCTCCATTCGCTTATCTGAAATTCCCACCAATGAATCTGCATAAGTATTCTATCCCTTTTATTATTTCATCTATTTTCTTATTATTAATTTCCGAAACCATAAACAATATTTATCTGCCTAACTTGATGTGTGGAATACGATCCAACACAAAACTCACCGGCAAGTGTACCGGGTCGTATCAAGTAATAATAACTCACATGAGTGAGGTCGATCCCACAGGGATTGAAGGATTGAGCAATTTTAGTTTAGTGGGTGATTTAGTCAAGCGAATCAAGTTTTGGTTGAGTGATTTGTGTTTAACAAGAAGTAAATGACAGTAAATGTAAAGGGAGAAGGGAAAAATGCAGTAAATTAAAGAACAGGAAAGTAAATTTGCAGAAACTTAAAGAACAAGAAAATAAATGACTGAAACTTAAAGTGCAAGAAACTTAAATTGCAGTAACTTAAATGGCAAGAAAGATAAATTGCTTGAATGTAAAAGGGGTTGAGGAATGGGATTGCAGAATCTAAACAAAGAGAAAGTAAATTGCAACAATTGATTGAGCAGAAATTGAATTAGAAGCAATAAGCATTCAAACAGAAAGGAAATAAAATGCAGCAAGGTTCACAGAAGAACCCAAAGTGAATTGTGATCTCAGGATTCAAGGGCTTAGGTAGCAGAGCCTAAAACCCAATTTCCTTCCCAGATCCGAGTTATCTAAGCAATTGACAGAAAATTAAAGAATAAGCAATGGAAGAACAGAATTTAAATTGAATTATGCAGAAAACAAATTGAAAAGAGTTTGAATGGGAATTGAGACAGAATTTCCTCAATTTCACACACCCAAAACTCAAAAACAGAAGATTAGAAATGCTTAGGCAAGAATGAGGAAGAAGAGAGATCAATTCTCCTCCCCAATTCTCAGAATTCTCAGTCAAGTCACCAAGATCAAGTGCCAAAGCTCCAAAGAAAGGTAAAATTCAAAAGTGAAGGTAAAAATGCCAAAGTAAAAGTTCAAAGGTTCAAAAGTTGTTAAAGGTCCTAATTACATCAAACTAGCTTCTATTTATACACTTTCTATTCTTGGATATTGGGATTTGGATGGGCTTTTGATTTGGTGAAGAAATGAATTCAATTGGAAATTTAATTGAATTTTTCGGCCCATTAAAAGTCACTCCCAGGAGGCTGCCCTGCCCTTGTGGAGGGCAGGGCAGAAAATTGGTGCATGGTGCGAGAATTGGTGCGGCCATGGTGCGTGGAGCGCTTGTTGGTGCGCAAGGATGCTGCCCTGCCCGCGCCAAGGGCAGGGCAGGAAGAGTTTGATGCGCCAGAATTGTGGAGTGCGCGCGTTGGTGCTGCCAGGGGAGGAAATTGGTGCGCCAGGATCGAAATTGGTGCGTGCATGGTGCTGCCACACACACGATGCTGCCCTGCCCGCGCCAAGGGCAGGGCAAAGTCCCTTCCTTCACGGCCCGTGTTCGAAACTGGGCGGACGCATCCGCTACAATTATTTTCTTGGTTTCTTGGCACGGTAGTGAACCTTAGTGCTTAGCTTGCTCATGGTCCCTTGTTCGATCCTTGTGGCATGCATGGGTGACATTTTTGCTTTGAATTTCTTCCTTGGAGAGCCCGATTCTGCCCTCCACAAGGGCAGGGCAAGGTTCTTTTTCTCTTGGTTTCAAGGCACATTTTGTGCTCTGCCCTTGGAGTGGGCAGGGCAGAGTTGCCTCATCTTGCTTGGTCACCTTATGTTGCTCTCCTAGAGGGCAGTGTGCCCTTGTGGAGGGCAATGTTTGCCTCCTCCTTGCTTGCGGCACGCTTCTCCTCCCTTAAACCACGCTTCTTCTTCCTTGTGCTACACTTTTTATGCCACGCTTTTCCTTTTCTTTTCTTTTCTTCACCTACAATAAACCAAAACAACACTCCAAGTATCACTAAATTCAAGAGGCTTATAAATCAATTAAAATTCAATTAAAATTAGCTTAAACCTCATGGATTATCATTAATTTCATGGTGGTTGCTTGATTTAAGAAAGTTATGCATTTTCACTCCAAATCACTTACTTAGGATACAAGAAAGTGCATAAATGCTAACAAAACAAGTGAAATTAGCTTGAAAAATGGGTATATGATGACTTGTCATCACAACACCAAACTTAAATCTTGCTTGTCCCCAAGCAAGCATCAAAACTAAGAGTACATGAAATGAATAAGAAAAGGATATTATCCTTATTATGCAGATAGAAGAACTTGATCCATGGGGCATTTATGCAGACAATGACAACTCAAGTTATTGTTCCTGTTACATAATACATATCTTTCTTCAAAAGCTTGCTAAACTTGCTGTTATAAGGCTCACTTTTGACTCACTCCCTTGCTAACTCCTCTTGGCTTATAATGCTTTAACAAGCTTATTATTCTTTTAGAGGTTGGGTGTCAAATGCTGCAGCATAGCCTTTGGCTTTATTTTCTTTTCTTTTGCTCAACATCTTTCCACCACAGACACATGGCTCACTAATTCTTCCTAGGATCATTGATGCCCAGCATCTCTTTGGATAACTAAATGTTTTGTATCTAAGTTGCTCTTTATTGTGGATTTTCAATTGGCCATCCCAAATCAGTTGATCTAAGTGACCGGGTTTCAAAATACCCCTTAGAATTTACTCATCCAAGCAGATCTTAGTACAAGAACACCACAGGCATATGTCCTAAGGTCCAAGCTATTGGTGTCCAACCTTTATTCTTTGTTTTTCTTGCCATTTTGGCTTTTTCTTTCTCTTTTCTTTCTGTTTTTGTTACCAAGGGTTGTTTCATTCTTGATAAGAGTCTTTGTAACAGCAAGCTAACTTACAATTGAATGAGAATGATATTATGCAACAATTATTTCATGAGTTATACATTTAATCAAACACATGTACCACCACCAACTTCCATTCATACTTATGCAACACTGAATATTTCACTTTTCAATTCAAACCAAACTCTTTTATTTAAGCATATGGGAAACAAAACAATATTTAAAGCTAAGTGATGGATACAAGCAATATGCAGATTTAGCATTTTTCTGGCTAACAATTTCACTTGCAACTAAATAAACACTTTAGCAAGACATACAATTGTTTCCAGATTCAGAACATTTCACAGCAGCAAGGATTAAGTTTTAGATACAACCTTTGAAGTTGCAGCCCTTTGATTTTTCCTTCTGTTGTGTTCTCTTTGAGTTAGGATGCATAATGTCTTCAAATGTTGGCTCATATCCTGCATAGTTCTCAAAGTTGCTTGCTTCTCAAGCCCTTAGTTATATGGTTAGTGTTCATAAACTGAGTGTGGTTTCAGGATTTGTTTTGGTGTGTGAACACCAAACTTAATTGTTTTGCCACTGTCTCAGATGCAACAAGTTAACCATATTTGAAATCATATATCCTTGCTAAAGGTTAATGGAATTAAAGCTAGAAAACAACTCAACAGTTGAATAATGTGTTTGATTGCTTTGAGCTAGAATCATGCAAGAGGTGAGAATGTGTTTTTAAATGATATTTTTGGTGGAACACCAAACTTAGAAGTTTTCATTCTCCCTCAAATTGTTTTGGTGTACAACACCAAACTTAGCTCCTTGCAATGCATACCAATTATTCAACATTTTTATTGAAAAGCTATGAAAAAGACAACTACCTCAGGTTGGGTTGCCTCCCAACAAGCGCTCTTTTATTGTCACTAGCTTGACATCTTCTGTTCTGCTAATCATGGAGGTTGAAAATCACAGTGTCTTAGCTTGTCTTTCTTTACTGTGAACTTCCTTCCGGTTTCCTCTTTGATGACCTCTATAGATTCTTGTGGAAGGATCTTAGTTACAATGTAGTGCTCAAGTAACTGTGGGGACACCTTCAAGGGTTGAATATTGATCATCACTCGATCCCCTAGTGAAAACTTTCCAGTGAGGATTTTTTGCTTTTCTTTAGTTCTATCCTCTGCTTCTTCTTGAAAGAATTCCTTGTTGTGTTTTTCTTGGCTGGTGCTTCCTTTGTCCAGTTTTTTCTCATTGTCCTCTATGATCCCTTTCCATCCTTCCTTCTTTGTAGCATCTTTGTTGTTGGTTGGTTTGTCTTCAATGGTTTTGAAGAAAGTATCTGGTTTCGTCTCACCCATTTCTGCAAAATACTTCGCCAGTTGAGCTATCTGCTCCTCAATTCCTCTCATTAACATCTCTTGTTTCCTTGTTGTCTCCTCTTGATGTTTCATTATTCTCTCCATTAGGATTTCCAAGTTTGTGATTCTCTGAGAGTCTTGTGAGGTTGGTTGGTTATGACATGTTAAAGGTAGGAAGGGTGGGTGTCGTGGTGGCATGTAGTGGTTGTTATTGCTGTAATGATGTTTTTGTTGATTTGTGAAATTATGGTTGTTATAATTGAAGTCCCTTGGTTTGTGATTTTGGTACTCGTTCCTTCTCCAGTTGAAATGTGTCTGGGAGTGTCTGTGTTGTGAGTATTGGCTTTGGGGGGTATTAGTGGGTGGGAGATGTTGTTTGGTTGTGGTCATGGGATTGCCCTGGTGGAAACTTCCTTGTTCTTGATGTTGAGGCTCCCTTATTCTCAGATAAGAATGAGGTCTCCATGGTGGAAATTTGGCATTCACTGCAGCAGATAGTTCCATATTTTGCTGTGTTTGATGGTGCATTTGTCCGTTTAGGTCCTTGAACGCATTCGCCCCTTCAATATTCGTCACTTCTTTTTCTGGGATTGCATTCTGTGATTTCTCAGATGAGTGTTGGTTGTTGACTTCTTTGTCATTGAAGTCTGAAATTCCTTGGGCAGTTGTTGTTGCTTTGAGTAGGCCATCTGAGAAGTAATCCACTGCTTTTCTTGTTTCTGGGGTCAATCCTTCATAGAAAGCTCGGAAGCCCACTTTATCAGTAGCTTTCTTGTATCTTTCTCATGCCTTGAAAAGTGGTTCTTCATCCCCTTGTGTGAATAGATGTTCCTCCTTTTTCAGCTGGATGATCTGTCTAGATGAGGTGAATTTGGCCAGAAATTTGGTAACCAAATCATCCCAACTAGTGATACTTCCTTGAGGAAAAGTTTCAAACCATTGTGCAGCTTCACCATTTAATGAGAAGGGGAATAACAGAATCTTATAAGTGTCATGATTTGAGCCATCAGTTTTGACTGCATTACAAGTCTTTAGAAAGGTGGATATGTGCTGCTGAGGATCTTCCGATGGATTTCCGTCATAAGAACAATTGTTCTTGATGAGTGTGATGAGTGGTGGCTTCATGTCATGATCCCCTTTGTCTGTAGGAACTTGATTTCCTGTGATATGCAAAAAATCAAGATGACCAAACAACAACACGCTCGAGAATTAGGTACAGTTATTTGAGATAAATTGTTAGTGAGTTAATAGGGGCAATTTCTCAAACAGTTAGTGTGTTAGTAAGAATTAGAATAACAGAAAAGAAGAAAAAAAAATGCTTAATCTAGACCTCCACTTCACTTAATCATTGTCAATCTATTTCAATCCCCGGCAACGGCGCCAAAAACATGATGTGTGGAAAACGATCCAACACAAAACTCACCGGCAAGTGTACCGGGTCGCATCAAGTAATAATAACTCACATGAGTGAGGTCGATCCCACAGGGATTGAAGGATTGAGCAATTTTAGTTTAGTGGGTGATTTAGTCAAGCGAATCAAGTTTTGGTTGAGTGATTTGTGTTTAACAAGAAGTAAATGACAGTAAATGTAAAGGGAGAAGGAAAAAATCCAGTAAATTAAAGAACAGGAAAGTAAATTTGCAGAAACTTAAAGAACAAGAAAATAAATGACTGAAACTTAAAGTGCAAGAAACTTAAATTGCAGTAACTTAAATGGCAAGAAAGATAAATTGCTTGAATGTAAAGGGGTTGAGGAATGGGATTGCAGAATCTAAACAAAGAGAAAGTAAATTGCAACAATTGATTGAGCAGAAATTGAATTAGAAGCAATAAGCATTCAAACAGAAAGGAAATAAAATGCAGCAAGGTTCACAGAAGAACCCAAAGTGAATTGTGATCTCAGGATTCAAGGGCTTAGGTAGCAGAGCCTAAAACCCAATTTCCTTCCCAGATCCGAGTTATCTAAGCAATTGACAGAAAATTAAAGAATAAGCAATGGAAGAACAGAATTTAAATTGAATTATGCAGAAAACAAATTGAAAAGAGTTTGAATGGGAATTGAGACAGAATTTCCTCAATTTCACACACCCAAAACTCAAAAACAGAAGATTAGAAATGCTTAGGCAAGAATGAGAAAGAAGAGAGATCAATTCTCCTCCCCAATTCTCAGAATTCTCAGTCAAGTCACCAAGATCAAGTGCCAAAGCTCCAAAGAAAGGTAAAATTCAAAAGTGAAGGTAAAAATGCCAAAGTAAAAGTTCAAAGGTTCAAAAGTTGTTAAAGGTCCTAATTACATCAAACTAGCTTCTATTTATACACTTTCTATTCTTGGATATTGGGATTTGGATGGGCTTTTGATTTGGTGAAGAAATGAATTCAATTGGAAATTTAATTGAATTTTTCGGCCCATTAAAAGTCACTCCTAGGAGGCTGCCCTGCCCTTGTGGAGGGCAGGGCAGAAAATTGGTGCCTGGTGCAAGAATTGGTGCGGCCATGGTGCGTGGAGCGCTTGTTGGTGCGCAAGGATGCTGCCCTGCCCGCGCCAAGGGCAGGGCAGGAAGAGTTTGATGCGCCAGAATTGTGGAGTGCGCGCGTTGGTGCTGCCAGGGGAGGAAATTGGTGCGCCAGGATCAAAATTGGTGCGTGCATGGTGCTGCCACACACACGATGCTGCCCTGCCCGCGCCAAGGGCAGGGCAAAGTCCCTTCCTTCACGGCCCGTGTTCGAAACTGGGCGGACGCATGCGCTACAATTATTTTCTTGGTTTCTTGGCACGGTAGTGAACCTTAGTGCTTAGCTTGCTCATGGTCCCTTGTTCGATCCTTGTGGCATGCATGGGTGACATTTTTGCTTTGAATTTCTTCCTTGGAGAGCCCGATTCTGCCCTCCACAGGGGCAGGGCAAGGTTCTTTTTCTCTTGGTTTCAAGGCACATTTTGTGCTCTGCCCTTGGAGTGGGCAGGGCAGAGTTGCCTCATCTTGCTTGGTCACCTTATGTTGCTCTCCTAGAGGGCAGTGTGCCCTTGTGGAGGGCAATGTTTGCCTTCTCCTTGCTTGCGGCACGCTTCTCCTCCCTTAAACCACGCTTCTTCTTCCTTGTGCTACACTTTTTATGCCACGCTTTTCCTTTTCTTTTCTTTTCTTCACCTACAATAAACCAAAACAACACTCCAAGTATCACTAAATTCAAGAGGCTTATAAATCAATTAAAATTCAATTAAAATTAGCTTAAACCTCATGAATTATCATTAATTTCATGGTGGTTGCTTGATTTAAGAAAGTTATGCATTTTCACTCCAAATCACTTACTTAGGATACAAGAAAGTGCATAAATGCTAACAAAACAAGTGAAATTAGCTTGAAAAATGGGTATATGATGACTTGTCATCACTAACTGAGATTTACAAGGTGACCATAGCTTGCTTCATACCAACAATCTCTGTGGGATCGACCCTTACTCACGTAAGGTTTATTACTTGGACGACCCAGTACACTTGCTGGTTAGTTGAACGGAGTTGTGAATTCAACCAGTGCCATAATAATGATTTCTCTCAAAATAGTTAGAACATTGATCACAATTTCGTCCACCAAGTTTTTGGCGCCGTTGCCGGGGAACAATCAATTTCGAACAACAATTCAAACAATTGTTTCCAACCCACAATGGTGCCAAGTTTTTAATCCGGCAACAACACCAAGTTTTTGGCGCCGTTGCCGGGGATTGTTCGAGTATGGACAACTGACGGTTCATCTTGTTGCTCAGATTAGGTAATTTTCTTTTCAAAAATCTTTTTCAAATTTTTTTCTTTTATTTTTCGTTTTTCCTAAATTTTATTTTCGAAAAAAAAATTAATAAAAATTCAAAAAAATTAGAAAATCATAAAAAAATCAAAAATATTTTGTGTTTCTTGTTTGAGTCTTGAGTCAATTTTTAAGTTTGGTGTCAATTGCATGCTTTAAAAATATTTTCTTGCATTTTTCGAAAAAATCCATGCATTCATAGTGTT